>NW_026742519.1:3272-4010 GCF_022355385.1 Mustela nigripes
CCAGGAGGTCCAGGCTCAGGCTGTGTCAGAAAGGGCATTAGTTCCCAGGTCAGCCTATATATTTGGGGTACAGCCGAATGGCGTGCAGGTTGATCCTCATTTGGGGTTCCTGGGTAGCCCCAGTGGGCAATGTTTTTCTTCTGGAGGGCAGGCAGAGTGCTGCATTGTAGTTCAGGATTGCCAAACTGGAGGGTTTGTGGGCCAGTAGTCTCAGGACGGAAGTCTGATAACCCAAGCTAGGCCTTGGTTTCTGGGTGAGGATATGGCAGGCACAATCTACAGACGTGAATCGAGATCTCGTGCATCTGAAATCAGGGCGAGGATCAGACGATCGCTCAGGTTGGACATTCTGTCCCTGATGGCCCTTTCTTGAAGGGGGCGTGCATCACGAGGCCTTGGGGGTTTCCCACGATGGGAGTTGTGAGAAGCTCCCAACTGCAAAGATTCTTCAGCAGGACAATTGAGACCTGTTGGTTGGCTCCAGGACAACGATTCCAAGAAGGGTTTTAAGGATGGATGGCTGGGTAGGCCAACTCGCTTTCCAATTGTCTCCACGCATCAAGACAGGTTAGATCGGCTGGATCTGGGGGGCAACCGAGGAGGCTGAGTTGAAATGGACTCTCCCGTGGATGTGTCTTAATATGAATTTGAGTCTATGGAGACCTTGGAATGAAGCGGTGGCACTGGGGCCCTGAAGGGTTCTCCAAAAGAGAGGCTTTCACACAGCTCCATCGTGCA
>NW_026742520.1:0-4010 GCF_022355385.1 Mustela nigripes
TTTTTAAGCTGGTGATTGGGCTTGGGATCGTTCCCAGTTTTTTTTTTCATTTATTTATTTTCAGCATAACAGTATCATTACTTTTTCACCACACCCAGTGCTCCATGCAATCCGTGCCCTCTGTAATACCCACCACCTGGTTCCCCAACCTCCCACTCCCCTGCCTCTTCAAATCCCTCAGATTGTTTTTCAGAGTCCATAGTCTCTCATGGTTCACCTCCCCTTCCAATTTCCCCCAACTCCCTTCTCCTCTCCATCTCCCCTTGTCCTCCATGCTATTTGTTATGCTCCACAAATAAGTGAAACCATATGATAATTGACTTTCTCTGCTTGACTTATTTCACTCAGCATAATCTCTTCCAGTCCCCCCCATGTTGCTACAAAAATTGGGTACTCGTCCTTTCTGATGGAGGCATAATACTCCATAGTGTATAGGTTTTTGTACTATGATAAAGTCATGCCTCAGATTGGAGCTGCAAGAGCTAAGAAAATAAATAGGACAAGCTGTAGATCACCAAATTTAAATACGTCTATCCAGTAATTGTGGTCATGAGACAAATAATGAACTTAAGCTCTGGGGAGAGACAAGTGCTTAGGGGGGATCGTGAACAACCATCTTAGCGTATTGTGGACACAGACTGCTGATGGCAAATAAACTGTCACAAGATTTAGCTAGACTATGTAATGGGTTTCTTGACATTGAGTGTGCTCTAGTGTGATATATTGTGAAGTTCTCAAGGACCACATCACTAAACCAATACTGTCCTCATGTATGCTTTTTTTTGTGTGAGATGGGGACAAATCCCGAAACACCTCCCAGTGGTTGTGGCAGAATTGGAGGAAGATGAATGACTCAGAGCAGGAATGCATGGAGACCCATGACCCCTGTGTCCACCACAGAAATAATGACTTTATCTGTAGAGGAAAACCCTCAGAAGCAGCATCCTGGGGTCACAGGTGGAACCTCGTAGGGTCCTGGAGAGGAACTGATGTCACCACTGGTGCTCAGTTGAGGACCAAACATGATTTTTACCTGCAATGAAAGCCCTAGTCTTCAGGGGAGGGTAGGAAAACAAAGCTGAGGACACCCAGGGACAAGTGGAGTTGTGGGAGGGAACCAAGGGGAAGAACAGAAATGACTGTGTACCCAGAGACAGGCAAGAATGGACTTGGATCTCTATCGGAGGAGCAGGGCATGTTCAAGCCTTTCCCAGACCTGGATTCCTAGTGAACACCGGAAGCTAAGGTGGAGTCATCAAGTCAGAGCATCCTTGTGGTCCCACCCCTTGCCCCACATTAACGATTGTCACCTGGAAAGAGCAGAAGTAGATTCTATATGGGAGAGCTCAAAGGGATCACAGTGCCAGTCAGGGAAAGGAAACGGGATTTCTGGAGGGATCTGGACTCTCGCTTGGCCACAGCACAGACACATTTCACCGCTACTACCCAGACAACTCCAGCTTGGCAATGGAGCCAGGAAGAGAGTCACACCCAATACAGCAAAGGCCTTTCAAAGGGAGGACATGATCTTCTACAGGTGGAAACAAAACCATAAGACATAATAACAATCTAATACCAAGTGCCCTATGCAACTTCAGCATTTATGAAACCCCAGCACAAACTGGGAGCTCCACACTGCTGGGGAGCCTCTTTGTACTACTCCTTCCTCCATCCTTTCATGGTTCAAGTCCTGCATGTACAAGTTTGGGGAGAGCAGCTACGTGTACAAATCCTGTTGAAATTTGTCAATGCTGGCTATTCCACTGCATCTGGTAAGTCAGAGCTGCTCCACTGTCCCACTGACTCACGTTTCATGAATGGACTTCACCCTTCTGAAGCAGCTTCACCACCAGGTGCGTTCGTGTGTAGAGTAGCTAGTAGGATGGCAGGGCTGTTACATTTGTCATTGCTGCAATCAGTGTCACCTCCCTGTAGTTTTCTGAGTGAACCCTTGTCTCTGAGTGCCACTTTTACACATTAACACCTTCTCTGGTTCTGCAATGACACTTCACACCTCTGTAACTGGGGTGGGTCACACCCTTTAACCTGTGTACTCATGACTGCACTGAGTGGTTTAAACCACTCCTCTGTGAAAGCCCTTATCACTGTGTCTTCATGAACAGAACCATGGTTACAGCATCTTGTCTCCTGGCTCCCTGTAGGTTGTTAGTGTATATTTAATAATAAACTACCACATGATGAGTGGATTGGAGACCGTGAAATGTTGGAATTTCCAATTATGATGACACATCTAGACCCTGTGCTAGATCCTGGAAGACTGGGCTTACCAGCTGTGGGACTGCAGAGGGGAGGAGACCATCTTGACCTCCAGGTCCACAGGGGAGTCTCATACTCACTAGGTGTTCTCTGGAACCTTAATCTGCACAGACAGAGGTGAGTGTCCACTCTGACTCCAGGGTGTGTGTGAACCTGCATGGAGAGCAGCTGACATCATGGCTCACAGAGAAAGAAATGTAACAGGCATGCTTACGTTTATGTCGGTGTGGGTGGTTTTCTAGGGGTGCTCATCCCCAGGAACCAAACAACACGTATGTGTAGCTAATGGGAGTCTGTGATTTTTGTGCACATTGCCACAACGTCTGGTTTGAGCCTAGGACATATTCCATGGTTAGTGCAGGAACCCATTAAAAAAAGGATTCCACACTAATAAAACAAGTAAATTTCAACAGGTAGTTGATGGTTTCCAGTAACGAACATGTCCAGTGGAATCTACCGTCTCAATCTGATGGAGAATCACAGTACAACACCACTCTGTAAGGAGATGCTCAGACTCAAACCCCATAGACTTATCATGTCCACATCTTCTGGAAAGTGTGGAAAAATCACATCTTTCAATGAAGTTTCACACTCTCTTCAAAACTGTGATTCCCCTGTGTAAAGGTTCTTCTGTGTGTGCACTGTGTCTTTTTCACAGAGTCCTAGGATAGTCAACTGGTTAGTTCTACATTCAGGAGGGAATATGTGAGAAATCTACCCTTGTCCCTATTGGAGGACCTTATCATGTACTTTTCAAAACAAACACAGCAGAGAAAATCTAGAGCATCCGTGCTTAGGTTTACGTGTCATTTATGTCTTTGTCTGTTCCAGCTGCTATAACAATGTACATGAACTGGCTGGTTTTAAACAACAGACACTGATTTTCTACAGTTCTGGATTCTGAGAAGTCCCACATCAGGGACAGACATATTTGTTGTCTGGAGAGCACCCACATACTAAGCTGTCCTTTCACGGTCACCTCACATGGGTTCAGAGTGCAGGGAAGATTCCCAGTACTGGTGTATAAGGACATCAATCTCATAATGAGTCTGCACCCTCCTGATCTAAGGTCTCACCTAGTTTCCCCATCATATTGGCATCTAGGTTTCTACCTAGAGATAGTAAGGTCACACAATGAGCTGATGTCAGCGATTGAAGGATCAATTAGCTATTTCCTGCAGGTCCCTTCCATCCTGTAGGTCTACTTAAAGATTCTCATGGATCCAGCAGAAGCTGGTGTTTACATGCACATAGTGAACACATAATCTTCAGAACCATATGGTGACCTTATGGAGTGGACAGCTTCCACCTGGGACACTGGATAAGACTTCTGTCCACTTCTACTTTGGTTGTATAACTTGGGCTGCTTCCCTATGAAATTCTTCTCATTTTCCAAGGATTTGGCCCATTGTCTACTTAGAACAGCAATCTCTCTAGTTTATTCTCCTAGTTTTCATCCTCGTTTAGTGGAGTCAGTCATCACGAAGTATCCTTGGATTATTGCCTGCAAGTTCCTTGACCTTCATTCCTCACTCTTCTCCTCCCACCTCACATATGGGAAATCCAACAAAAACCCCTGAGTTCTCCCTCCTTTGATGAAGGTGGGAGATTGGCTCTACAGAAGGGCCTCCAATGAGCATGACCCCATCCCTGCCACTGACCCACATCACACACAGTGAAACAGTGTCCTTCCCTGACTCATGAAGAATTTATGGCTTGCTGATAGGCCTTCC
>NW_026742521.1:0-4009 GCF_022355385.1 Mustela nigripes
GGGCAGTGATTGGAGATAAGGTCTAGGTTCTAAATCCTGAAAACCGAGGCTGGGAAGAGATAACGACCTATGGCAATGGCTGGTCCGATGTGCTCAGTGAGCGGCCAGCTGTATGGGTGGGGCCAAGAGGTCCACGCTCAGCCTCTGTCAGAAAAGGCATTATTGCCCAGGTCAGCCTATATATTTTGGGTACAGCCAAGTGGCGTGCAGGTTGATCTTCATTTGGGGTTTCTGAGTAGCCCCAGAAGGCAATGTTTTGCTTATGGAGGGCAGGGAGAGTGCTGCATTATAATTATGGATTGCCAAACTGGAGGGCTTGTGGGCCATTAGTCTGAGGATGGAAGTCTGAGGACACAAGCTAGGCTTAGGTTTCTGGGTGAGGACTTGGCAGGCACAATCTACAGATCTGAACCGAGATCTCGTGCATCTGAAGTCAGGGTGAGGATCAGACGATCGCTACATTTGGACATTATGTCCCTGAGGGCCACTTCATGAAGGGGGGGGGATCACGAGGCCATGGGTGTTTTCTCACGATGGGAGTTGTGGGAAGCTCCCAACTTCAAGATTCTTCTGCAGGACAACTGAGACCTGTTTGTTGGCTCCAGGCTAACGATTCCAAGCAGTGTTCTAAGGATGGATGGCTGGGTAGCCCACCTCGCATTCCAATTGTCTCCTAGCAACAAAGGAGACAACAAGTTAAATCAGCTGGATCTTGCGGAGCAACCGAACACTGAGTTGAAATGGACTCTCTTGTGAATGGGTCCTAAAGTGTTTTTGTGTCTATGGATACCTTGGAATGACGCGGTGGCACTGGAGACATGAAGGGTTCTCCTAAACAGAGGCTTTGACATCGCTCCCATCGTTTCCCATGTGTAGATGAGATTTGTTCTGATGGGTGAGTCAAGAAACAGCCATATGCTGGTATGAAATCCAGGCCTCTGAGGAGAGAGGCCTGTAAACCAAAGCAATGGATCCGATTATGGCCTAGTGTCCTGTCTGGTTCAATCTTCTTCTCTGGGGACATCCATCTATGGAATGAGTGGACGTAGATGCTCAGCTGGAGTCAGACTGTCCTTGTTTGTGCCGGGAGACCTACATTATTGGGATTGCCTCAGGGACTTTGGAGGGTTCTCCTAATTTGTACGGTTTGGGAAAATGGAATGGGCAGCATTCCCATGGATTGGTTAGGCGCAGTCCTAATGTGTGACTCCAGGGGACCCAGCCTGGAGGGGGTGTGGACCAGGACATTGAGGACAGAAGTCTAAAAACACAAACTCAGCTTAGGTTTGGGGATGTAGGTATGGCAGATCCGATCGACAAACCATGAGAAGAACTCTTCAGGTTATGAAGAAACAGCGAGTCTGAGGCGCTTGTCAGGCTTTTGTCTCTGGATTTTGTATCAGCGATGACCTCATGGGCCATGGAAGAATCTTCCTCTCTGTGGATTTGGCCCGATCCCAATAGTTTTTCGTCAATCTGTGGGATGGGAGGACTCCTTTCAGGTTTGTTACCTCAGGTGTCCCACCAAAAGAGGAATTCCAAAGCAGAGCCCTAGGGAAGAGTGAAGGGACAAAGCGAACTATGGTTAAAAATTGGGGCCAGGGGCATGGCAGTCCCCATATGCGTGCTCAGGGTCCAGCCACTGAGAGGCCTTACTTGAGGACTGGGCTCCGGCTGAGGGTCACACTGTGTGTTTGTGACCACAAACACACAATGTGACCAATGTTGCCCGTGAGCATGGGCGGGGCCTCATGGGCCACACTGGTTTCAACTACACTGAACGTTGGACAACATGGCAACCACAAGGTTTCTTGCCATGGGGATGGAGTTCTGATTTCTGCATCATTTTCAACCGTGGGAAGTGGTTGGAGATAAGTTATAGGTTCTGAAGCCTGAAATGGAGGTTGAGAAGAGATGACGCCCTAAGGCCATGGTGGGTCCGATGTGGTCAGAGTGCGGCCAGCTGTCTGGGTGGGGCCAGAAGGTCCAGGCTCAGGTTGTGTCGGAAAGGGCTTCAGTGCCCAGGTCAGCCTATATATTTGGGGTACAGCCAAGTGGCGTGCAGGTTGATCCTCATTTGGGGATTCTGGGTAGCCCAAGAAGGCAATGGTTTTCATCTGGAGGGCAGGCAGAGTGTTAAATTGTTGTTCTGGATTGACAATCTGGAGGGCTTTTGGGCCCGTAGTCTGAGGACGGAATTCTGAGAACACTAGCTCGGCTTAGTTTTATGGGTTAGGACATGGCGGGCACAATATACAGACCTGACTCGAGATCTCGTCGATGTGAAGTCAGGGCGAGGATCAGATGATCGCTCAGCTTGGAGGTTCTGTCCCTGATGGCCCCTTCATGAAGGGGGGGGATCACAAGGCCATGGGGTTTTTCCCACGATGGGAATTGTGAGAAGCTCCAAACTGCAAAGATTCTTCTGCAGGACAATTGAGACCTGTTGGTTGGCTCCAGGCCAACTATTCCGAGCAGGGTTCTAAGGATGGATGGCTGGGTAGCCCACCTCGCATTCCAATTGTCTCCTAGCAACAAGACATATTAGATCTGCTGGATCTGGGGAAGCAACCGAGGAGGCTGAGTTGAAATGGACTCTCCTGTGAATGGTTCCTAATGTGATTTTGTGTCTATGGAGACCTTGGAATGAAGCGGTGGCACTGGGGCCCTGAAGGGTTCTCCTAAACAGAAGCTTTGACCAAGCTGCAACGTGCAAGTTTCCCATGTGTAGAGGAGATTTGTTCTGAGGGGTGAGTCAAGAAACAGCCATATTCTGGTATTGAAATCCAGGCCTCTGAGGAGAGATGGCTGGAAACCAAAGCAATGGATGCGATTAGTGCCTAGGGGGTCTGTTGGTTCCTTTTTCCCTCTGGGGACATCAGTCTATGGGTCTGAGTGCAGGTAGGTGATCAGATGGGCTCAGATTGCCCACGGTTGACCTGGGAAGCCACAACTATTGGGATGGCCTCAGGGACTTTGGAGGTTTATCCTCTTAGTAGGGTTGTGGCCATTGGAATGGGCACATACAATTCCCTTGGAGAGGGCAAGTACAGTCCTCAGGTTTGGCTCCAGGGGCCTGAGCCTGTAGGGTGTGTAGGCCAGGGCTGTTTGGACAGTTGTCTGAAAACACAAACTCGGCTTATGTTTCGTGTAATAGTTATGGCAGGACAGATCTACAGACCATGAGGAGAACTCTTCGGGATATGAAAAAAGGGCGAGTGTGAGGCTCCTGCTCAAGTTTTTGTCTCTGGATATCGTGTCACAACATGTTCATTAAATTTCCGGGTGACTTCATGGGAAATGGACGATTCTTACTCTCTGGAGGTGTGGCCCCATCCAAAGAGTTTGGGGTCATTCTGTGGCATGGAATACGTCCGTTTTTTTGTTGTTGGTTTGTTTTGTTTTGTTTTTTAACCTCATGTGTCCCACAAAATGAGGGATTCCAGAGTAGAGCCCTGGGGAGGGGCGACTGGACAACCAGAAATCTGGTTAAATATTGTGGCCTAGGGACATGTCAAGCCCATTATGACATCTAATGGTCCAGTCACTAAGAGAATTTACTAGAGGACAGGACTCACGCTGAGAGTCACAATGCATGTTTATGCGCTCGTCGCACTCAAGAATGGGCGGGGACTCAGGGTGAATGCTGGTTTCTCCTACACTGAACGTTGGACAACATGCCAACCTCAAGGTTTCTTGCCATGGGTAAGGAGGAGTTCTGATTTCTGCATTACACTCACCCCTGGGCAGGGATTGGAGATAAGGTCTAGGTTCTGAAGCCTGAAAACTGGGGTAGGGAAGAGATGATGACCTAAGGCCATGGCGGGTCTGATGTGCTCAGTGTGCGGTCAGCTCTCTGGGTGTTGGTCAGGAGGTCCGGGCTCAGGTTGTGTCAGAAAGTTCATTAGTGCCCAGGTTAGACTATATAATTTGGGTACATTCGAGTGCCGTGTAGGTTTATCCTCATTTAAGCTGCCTGGGCAGCTCATTAGGCAATATTTTTTTTTTT
>NW_026742522.1:0-4009 GCF_022355385.1 Mustela nigripes
TTCTGGCCAGAGTCTCTGTCCACTGCCACCACCTTGGTGACCAGGTACCCGGGCTCTGCAGCGCGGGGTGCCAACTCCACATCTGTTGAGCCATCGGTGGGGAGGGTGGGATACAGAATCTCTGGCACGTTGTCGTTTTGGTCCAGCACCAACAGGCTCAGAGATACGTTGCTGCTGAGCCGAGGGTCACTGCTGTCATGCGCCATCACTTGTAGATGCAAGTCTTGGAATCGTTCATAGTCGAAGGAACACAGGGCATATAGAATGCCAGTGTCAGAGTTGATGGAGATGTAGGAGGATATGGGTGTTCCGAGAAGTGTGTCCTCCACCAGTGAGTAAGTGAGTGACCTGGGCGTTCTTTCCATAGTCGGGAGTCATAGATAGTCACAGACACTATGCAGGCTCCTCTAGGGTTGTTCTTCATGATATAGGCAGTGTAGAAAGCATCAGAGTTGTCATTGGTGTCTGCTACTTTCAGTGAGATGTGAGTTTCTGTGGACAGGGACAGACTTCCTGTGTCACTGGCAGTCATGGTGATGATGTAGCTAGGAACCTGTTCTGGATCTAGGAGTGTGTCTGTCACTAAACTGTAGTAATTTCCATAAGACTTTTCTCATTTAAATGGCATATTCTCTCAGATGAAACAGATCACTTGTCCATTTTCCCCAGATTCTTCATCATTTACATTTAAAAGGACAATTAGTGTCCCTCTGGGAGAGTTTTCCAAAATAGAGCTGGAGAGAGAGGTGACAACTACTTCAGGGGCGTTATCATTCACATCCAATACTGTGATCAAGACTCTGGCTTGTGCAGAATATCCTGCATTATCCACAGCTTGCACTTCCATCTCACAGAATCCTCAATTCCTTGTGGTTCAGCTCCCCTATTGTTGAAATCGTCCCTAAATTAGCATCTAGTTTGAAAACTTGCGCTGCCTTCTTGTCCACATAACAGAAGGAATACATCACTTCAGCATTGGCTCCTTCATCAGGGTCATCAGCATTGGCTCCTTCATCATGGTCCTCCATCATGGTGCTTACACAAAGCAGCTTAGTGCCTATGACGCATTCTCTGGAACACTCATGTGGTTCAGACTGTGCAAATACTGGTACGTTGTCATTCACATCAACTACCATGAAACGGATGCGCACAGTGCCTGTGCGGATTGGGTCACCCCCACCAGAGGCGATGAGAACAAGGTAATGAATAGCCTTCTGCTCCCGGTCCAAGGCATGCTCCAAAACCAATTCTGGGTATGTGTTACTATCTGCTCCACTTTGCACGTCCAGAAAGATGTCAGTATTACTACTGAGTCAGTAGCTCTGGAGACAGTTCTTCCCGATATCCAGATCCCAAGCATGGGGAAGAGGGAACCGCAACCCAGTGGCTGCGTTTTCACTCAGTTTTATTTCTAATTCATCTTCCCAGAAATAGGGGACATTACTGTTAATGTCTCTCACTTCTACCACAACCCCGTATATTTTTACTTTATCCTCCAGCAAAACCTCCAGATTTAATTGACACTTTAAGACCCCCAAGCAGAGTTCTTCCCAGTCTACCCTGCCTGCGAAGATAAGGCTGCCGCTTCGAAGGTTTGGAGTGAAAACTTGAGTTGTACCTCTGGAGGCTATACCGACTCCGCGCTCCTCTAGTTCCTGGGGCTCCAACCCCAGGTCCTTGGCGATGTTTCCCATCCTAGAGCCTTTCTCCAGCTCCTCAGGAAGTGAATAGTGAATTTGGGCACACCCAGTTTCCCATAGATTCCCCAGGAGAACTCCCAGCAGGACAAGCCATTTTCAGTCCTGATGCAGCCGCTCAGAAATCATTATCGCTTTCCTGGAGGTTATTAGTTCCAATTTGTCCCTAGACCACCCAAGTCAGGACCAGTTTTTCCCATCTTCAGAATCCAACATTTTCTTCATAGTCCCAGAGATGATTAGTTTCTATCTGGGCTTTGTGCTACAGGTGCCTGCAGGGCAATCAGGAGGCAAGCAGGATCTCTGTTTTTCTCTCCCAGATTGGTGAACAGTGGTGCTCAGAGTCCTAACCAATTACTGCACAATCTTCAACTCCAGGAAGGATCTTTGGTTTTTGTACCTCAAATAGCTCCACCTACTGTTCCTCAAGTAGGGATGTAAGTGGAGCCAACTAAAAAATTACAGTCCTCCTTTTACTAGGAATTTCAGTCAACTTCTTTGTAGTTCTCTAAAATTTTTCATATAGAGCTGCTTTCTTGAGATTATTTTCTGTAGTTGTATTGTTTTTCCAATAACCTTTCAAATGAATTTGAAGTTTCTATACAAAGTAATTTTAACCGTATAACTTTAGTGCACCTAGTTTGATATCACCACTCCCAAAAAACACCTATTATGGGACATCTTCCTAGGTGTTTCCTGTTTTGAGAAATCATAGAATAAATTAAACTTTCTCACTCGGCTGTGATAAGGGGCAGATTTTTACAGGTATTAAATATACTTAGAGAAGCTATTTTAAAAGGTTGCCAATATTTAATATTTAGAAATAAAAATTACACAATATGGAGACCTAAAAATAGGAAATGCAATTGTATATATTATCAGAAGCACATGGACAAGAAGTCGAGTGAATAAGACACATTAACATTTTTAGGACAGAATGGAAGCATTTCAACTTGCATTTACTGGAAGTAAGAGTAGTACTTTACAATGTACTAACACATTTTATTTCAAAACCATGTTTGAGAAAATTAGCAATCCAAATAGTAAAAACTTACCTTTTTCTGAGTAACAAACCCAATTCCATTTACTGAAAATGACTGGTAATACATTTGAAAGCCCGTCAAAATTAAGGGAAAAAATCCCACTATTCTGCTTTCATGAATGTAAATGTTTGGATTCTGAGGATAAGCATATTTGGCAGGCCTACCACAACATATCTTTAAAGCTGGAAGGAAATCTACAGATAGTTCTGAGAAAATATTGGGAATAAAACTGGCCTATTCAGTGGGATTCAAAGAATCCTTAGCAAATGTAATGGACTGTTATTAAAATACTACTCTGTCCTTTAGGGAAAAAAAGCCTTTCATGATGCCTGGGTGGCTCAGTCAGTTAAGCCTCTGCTGTCTGTTAAGCATCTGCCTTCAAATCAGGTCATTATCCCAGAGTTCTGAGATGGAGGCCTGGGTCTGGCTCCCTGATCAACAGGGAGTCTGTTTCTACCTCTGCTTCTGCCTCTCCCTAGCTAGTGCTCTGTCTCTTGAATAAATAAAATCTTTAAAAGATTTTTTTAAACTTTTCTTATGCATTTTACTCACTTTGTAATTATGAAGAAAAAGGCTTATATACTCAAAATATTGATGTTCTGAGAAAGAGAAACACCCACAGAAAGAAAACATTTATGCTTTACTGTGACAAATGGATATTATGATGCTATTGCCACAGAAATATTTCTGTGGCAACAGCATCATAATATCCATTTGTCACAGTAAAGGAGATAGAGCATGTAGGTGGATAAAGACCATCTCAGGTGAAATTGTCAGAGTATTTCAAAATACTTGAGGGCTAATAATGAAGTCACTGGCTAACACAGAAAGGAAAAGAAAATATTGAGAGTGGGTAAGCAAACAAAGTGATAGTAGATATGATCTGTTTAAGATTTTTTGCCAAAATATTATTTGAAAATTAAACCAAACCTGTTTATTGACACTCACGTGAGCAGAAGCATCAGTGTAAGAGTTTAATTTGTTATTCTCTTCAGTGGCACTTATTACAAACGAAGCATCAGTAGAGAGATCTTGTAAGGGTCCCATTTCTGACGTCATAGTGAGTAAATTAAGCCTTGCTTTCTGGGAATCCGAGGCAACGTACATATTGTAGGAATAAGGCAAAGTCCCTTCACTGTAGTTGGGAGGAACCATAGGTCCTGACTTGACACACAGACCAGGCTGAAGATAGCCCCAGGAGACAGAGCTGGAGGAGCTTCGCAGGCGCAGGGCAACCGCCAGAATCACCGCGAGGAGGAACAACACCGA
>NW_026742523.1:0-4008 GCF_022355385.1 Mustela nigripes
TTTTGGGTATTTACCCTAAAGATACAAACGTAGTGATCCAAAGGGGCACGTGCACCCGAATGTTTATAGCAGCAATGTCCACAATAGCCAAACTATGGAAAGAACCTAGATGTCCATCAACAGATGAATGGATCAAGAAGAGGTGGTATATATACACAATGGAATACTATGCAGCCATCAAAAGAAATGAAATCTTGCCATTTGCGACAACATGGATGGAACTAGAGCGTATCATGCTTAGAGAAACAAGTCAAGCAGAGAAAGACAAATATCATATGATCTCCCTGATATGAGGAAGTGGTGATGCAACATGGGGGCTTAAGTGGGTAAAGAAGAATCAATGAAACAAGATGGAATTGGGAGAGAGACAAACCATAAGTGACTCTTAATCTTACAAAACAAACTGAGGGTTGCTGGGGGGAGGGGGGTTGGGAGAAGGGGGTGGTATTATAGACATTGGGGAGGGTGTGTGTTTTGGTGAGTGCTGTGAAGTGTGTAAACCTGGTCATTCACAGACCTATACCCCTGGGGGAAAAATATATTTTTATAAAAAATAAAAAATTAAAAAAAAAATAAATAAATAACCAGTGGGACTACATCAAACTGAGAAGCTTCTACAAAGCAAAGGAAACTTAAAAAAAAATTCAAAGGCAACATACTGCATGAAAGAAAATATTTGGAAATTATATATCTAAAAAGGGATTAATATCTACAATATATGAGTAACTCATACAACAACAAACAAACAAAATGTATAAACAATCTGATTTTAAAATAGGCAGAGGAATTAAAAAGACTTTTTTTTTTCCCCAAAGAACACATACAGAAGGCCAAGAGGACATTACACATGCTCAAGATCACTAATTTTCAGGGACATGTATATGGAATGGAAACAATGAGATATCACCTTATACTTTTCAAACTTTTGTAAAGAAGATGACAAACAAGTGCTGACAAATGCTGGTAAGGATGTGGAGAATTCTACAAACTTTTAAAGAAGAATTCACACTGATTCCCAAGTTTCTAAAATAAAATAGAAGTGGACGAAGCACTCTCAAACTCATTTGAAGAGTCCGTCATTATCTAGATACTAAAGCCAGATGAAAAAAATGTGAGAAAAGGTTACAGACCAATATCCTTGATGAATACAGATGCAAAAAGGAAAGCAAGAACTTTGAGAAAATCTCTGATGAGAAGGATCAGAAATGGCTAATACCATTCCTTCCCTCTCCCCATTCACTTATCTCCATTCTTCCGAGGTTAGTGACTTATTTTTCAGAGTTGGGGCATAATTTTACTAATAAAAACAGAAGGGATAATAGAATCATAGACATCAATCCAGTTGTGAAGTCTACTGAAATTGACTTCACAGACCTCTAGCTATGTGTAAAAATATAAATAAATAAGTAATTTCTACTTTAAATCACTTTAAGTAAGGTTTTATGACATATACAACTAAATTTAATACAAATTGAGAGAAAGACTAATTTTAATATTATTTTACTATGGAATTAAAACTCCTCACTGTAGTAAACTTCACCTTCCTGAATAAAAACATGGATTGAACGCTTAAGACTTAGTAGAATACTGTGACAAATAAATGGTTGTATTGACACACACTAAAAATGTAAATAATGTTAAAGGAGTCTATATGTTAATATTAAATATCATAAAAATATAAACAAAAGATATTACTTATAGTATGTATTTCTTTTTTATATTTAATTTTATTTTTCAGTGTTCCAAGATTCATTGTTTATGTGCCTCACCTAGTGCTCCATGGAATATGTGCCCTCCTTAATACCCACCACAAGGCTCACCCAAACCCCCACCACCCTCGTCTCCAACTCCCTCAGTTTATTTCTCAGAGTCCACAGTCTCCCATGGATTGTCTCCACCTCCGATTTCCCCTAACTCCCTTCTCCTCTCCATCTCCCAATATTCTCCATGTTATTCCTTATGCTCCACAAGTAACTGAAACTGTATGATAATTGATTCTCTCTGCTTGGCTTACTTCACTCAGCATAATCTCCACCAGTCCCATCCAAGTTGATACAAAAGTTGGGTATTCATCCTTTCTGATGGAGACATTCTGTTGAAGGGCATCTCAGTTCTTTCCACAGTTTGGCAACTGTGACCATTGCTGCTATGAAAAATGGGCAGAAGACATGAACAGACACTTTTCCAAAGAAGACATACAAATAGCTAACAGTTCATCATCATTAGCCATCAGGGAGATTCAAATCAAAACCACATTGAGATACAACCTTACACCAGTTAGAATGGCCAAAATGAACAAGACAGTCAACAACATGTTTTGGAGAGGATGTGGAAAAAGGAGAACCCTCTTATACTGTTGGTGGCAATGCAAGTTGGTACAGCCACTTTGGAAAACAGTGTGTAGATTCCTTAAGAAATTAAAAATAGAGCTACCATATGACCCTGCAATTGCACTACTGGGTATTTACCCCAAAGATACAGATGTAATGAAAAGAAGGGTCATCTGTACCCCAATGTTCATAGCAGCAATGGCCACAGTTGCCACACTGTGGAAAAAACCAAGATGCTTTTCAACAGACGAATGGATAAAGAAGATACAGTCCATATATACATCAGAGTATTATGCCTCCATCAGAAAGTATGAATACCCAACTTTAAAAAAATATATATTTATTTGACATACAGAGATCACAATAGGCAGAGAGGCGGGGGTTGGAAGCAGGCTCCCTGCTGAGCAGAGAGCCTCATATGGGGCTCAATCCCAGGACCCTTGGACCATTACCTGAGCTGAAGGCAGAGGCTTTAACCCACTGAGACACCCAGGTGCCCCCAATTTTTGTATCAACATGGATAGGACTGGAAGAGATTATGCTGAGTGAAATAAGTCAAACAGAGTCAATTACCATACGGTTTCACTTACTTGGAGCATAAGGAATAATATGGAAGATATTGGGAGATGGAGTGGAGAAGTGAGTTGGGGGAAACTGGAGGGGAGACAAACCATGGGAAACTTCGGACTCTGAGAAACAAACTGAGGATTTTGGAGAGGAGGGTGGTGGGGGTTTGAGTGAGCCTGGTTGTGGGTATTAAGGAGGGCATGTATTGCATGGAGCACTGGGTGTGGTGCATAAACAATAAATCTTGGAACATTGAAAATAAATAAATAAATAAAATTTTAAGAATAGATAAAAATAAAAGCTGAATACCACTTTAAAAAAAATTAAAATATTCTAAATGCTCCAATCAAAAGACAGAGGTTGACAGAATTGATACAAATCAAAACTTATCTATATGCTGCTTACAACAAACCAATTTAGATGTAAAAACTTATGTAGACAGAAAATGAAAGTATAGAAAAAATTATATGAAAATAGAAGTGAAAAGAACTGGAGTAGTACAAAATACAAGAAGAGCACTGCATAATGATAATGAGATAATGGAGATAAGTCCAATAAGAGGCTATAACAATTGTAAATAACCACGCACTTAACATCAGAGCTCCTAAATATATAAAATAGTTACTAACAAATATAAAATGAAAAAATTGTCAGTGATAAAATAAGAGTCGGGGACTTTAACACTGCACTTACATCAATGGAGAGATCATTCAGGCAGAAAATTGATAAGGAAATAATGTATTTAAATGATACATTGGACAAGATGAACTTAACAGATATATTTAGAATATTCCATCCAAAAACAACACACTACATATTTCTTTAAAGCAAACAGGAACATTCTCCAGGAAAAATCACATATTAAATCACAACAAAAGTCTCAATAAATTTAAGAGGATTGAAATCATATCATGCATCTTTTCTGACGACAGTGGTATGAAACTAAAAGTCAAGCAAAAGAAAAATCTGGAAAAAAACACAAATACATAGAAGCTGAACAACTGGATACTAAGCAATTGATGGGAAAATAAAGATACTAAAGAGGAAATAATGGGCGCCTGGGTGGCTCAGTGGGTTAAGCCGCTGCCTTCGGCTCAGGTCATGATCTCAG
>NW_026742524.1:0-4006 GCF_022355385.1 Mustela nigripes
AAATGTGCATATGTTTACTATAATAATATTCACTGGTTATTTACCTGATTTATTACTGTATTTTGATCCTTTCTAATTGTTCACTTTCTTCCATGTTTCCTCCTTATTTCTACAAATGTCAATCCATCACATGTTATGTAAAGTGAAACAAAGAGGAACAGCTGTTAGTAGAAAGGATTAATAGGTGCTTTGATGTTACTCTGTGAGATATTAAGTACTAGGCAAGGTATTTCCATATTTTAATATATTTAATATATATTTCAGGAATACAGCATAGTTGTTATGCTTTAATTAATCATTAAGTCTTTATATATATGTATTTTTTCCTAACTCACAAGTCCGCCCTTCATGTCCCATTCAAAACCCACTCATTTTATGGAATAATTGTTTTATCTTCCCAGTACAATCTTCATTTAACTTATTGCTCTGGTGTGCTCCTTTGGCAGCACATATATTAACTTATTGTTCTGGGTATACAAAAGGATAGGAATGGAATATTTTGTAATATGATATTATGTCCTTTCTACACTACCGAGTCTGTGTAAGCATTCTTTGATCAGAGACCTAAGGAGGAGGTCCAAATTGAAGAAAAACAAATAGAAAAAAAGAAAATGTTCTCAGTCCTTTCTTGTAGTTTCATTTGCAGGAACCACAAAGGCAAAGACATTCAAATGTTTTTTTCTTATTTTTTAAAATGAATTTTAAATTTTTTATTGGATTATGCTCCCTTAAACTCATCTGATACCATGAATAGAAAATCAAAGCAATCCACCAAACCTTCTTTCATGATGTTGCCTTTAAACATGTTGCCTTTAAAAATTTTACAGTCTCATCTGTAGAGTAGATGAACCTTGACTCAAAAGTGTCATCATAGACTGTGGTGACACTTGTCTTGCCACCCGCCCACTGTTCCTGCCATGGCAGGCTCTCCTGCTTCACGACCGTTTCCCGACAACAAGGCCAATGGCTCCTTCTCTTCTCCCAGGGCGGCATTGCTGCGCCTTTCCCAAACATGCTCCTGGGGAGGACAGTGACAGACGTGTCCCTTTCCTTAAGGGTGTTTCCAGAGGCGCAACCACGCTTCTCTCTCAGGCAGAGGGGATGACCGGGCTAAGAGGATTTGGCTCCATACGGGTTTCTCCCACCATGCTTCGGAGACTATGTTCAGGCAAGCGGCATCCCACAGAACTGACACTGATTTCCCAACGAATGCTCTGCTTTCCCAGAGGGGATGCAGGTACAAAGAGGCTTTTGCTCTATGCGGGTTTCTCCCACCGTGCTGTGAATAATAGGTTAAGGCAAGCAGCCACAGCAGCCCACAGAACCGACTCTGATTTCCCAGCGCCTGCTCTGCTTTCGCAGAGGTTTTGGGCTTGGCGTGAACTGCACTTCGCCTCTGCTTCCTCTGCAAGGCTTTGGGCATTAGCTCTGTCGCTTAAGAGAAAAAGAGCTGTGGGAGAGCTGGTGCCCCTTGGGCCTTGTTTTCCTGGGCTCCATGTTCCCGCCCTGGGTTCACACTGCCAGGCCAAACTAAGCAGAGCCACAACCCTGCAGCAGCATGTGTGGCCTAGGATTGCACTCTATGCACACTACCATCTCCCAGTGAATTGGCCTTTGGCTCTGGCGCGCAGGCAGACTCGGGGACTAGGCCAGTGCCTTCCCCACAGGAAAGGAGAGGCGACAGGATCCCTGAAACCCGCCCATGCACTGGGATGGGGAGCTGTGGGGGACTGTCCCCCACTCCTTCCCCGGAAACCCCGTGCCTCCGCGAACGCTGCCACATCTTGGAGGAAGAAGGCCTCTGACTGCCTGTTTCTCCAGGGAGCTGTTTCTGTGAGTTCCAGGTATTGCGCCTGGTGGCAAACCCAAGTCTGCCCTAGGGACAGGTGGCCAAGGAGATGCTGTCCCCTTGGGACCAGAGGCACAGTACAGGCCTGCCTTCTGCCCAGACTCCTTCCTCAGAGAGAATCACGTGCACCTGCCCTAGTCATCCCCTCGTGTCTCCTTAGCAGCCAGGCTTCATTTTATCCGCACAGGGAGCGGGTGATACTTGTCTTGCCACCTGCCTGCTGGTCCTGACATGGCAGGCTCTCCTGCTTCACCACCGTTTCCCGACAGCAAAGCCAACGGCCCCTTCACTTCTCCTGGGGTGGCGTGCTGCGCCTTATGCAGACGTGGTCCTGGGGAGCGTGGTAACAGACGTGTCCCTTTCCTTAAGGCTGTTTCGAAATGCGCTCTCTCAGGCAGAGGGGGATGCCCGGGCAAAGAGGATTTCTCTCAATGCGGGTTTATTACAACGAGCTGTCGAGACTAGCTAAGGCAAGCAGGAGCAGCATCCCACAGACCCAACTGTTTTCCCAAAGAATGCTGTGCTTTCCCAGAGGGGATGCCCGGGCAAAGAGGCTTTCGCTGTATGTAGGTTTTTCCCACCCTGCTGCGAATACTAGGCTATGGCAAGGAGCAAGAGCAGCCCACAGAACCGAAACTGATTTCCCAGCGACTGCTATGCTTTTGCAGAGATTTTCAGCTTGGCCGAACCGAACTTCGCTGCCGCTTCCTCAGCAAGGCTTTGGGAGTTCGCTCTGTCGCGTCAGGGAAGAAGAGCTGCGGGAGAGCTGGTGCCTCTTGGGCTTTGTTTTCCCGAGCTCCATGTTAGCACCTCGGTTCACACTGCCAAGCTGAGCTAAGACACAGTCACAACCCTGCAGAATCCTGCACGCCCTAAGTTGGCACTCTACGCCCACTACCATCTCCTGGCATAGGCAAAGCTTGGCCTTTTGCTCTGGCGTGCAGGAAGACTCGGGGACCAAGCCAGTGCCTTCCCCACAGGAGAGGAGAGGCGTCACAATCCATGCACACCGCCCGCGCACTGGGATCCGGAGCTGTGGGAGACTGTCCCCAATCTTTGCCTGGACACCCCATGCCTTCGCGAACGCTTCCACGTCTTGGAGGAAGACAGAATCTGACTGCCAGTTCTTTCGGGGAGCTGTTTTTGCAAGTTCAGGGTAGGCACCTGTTGGCAAGCCCATGTATACTCCAGGGACAGGTGGCCAAAGCTGCTGTGTCCTTGGGCCCAGAGGCTTAGGACAGGCATGCTTTCTGCCCAGAATCCTTCCACAGATTGGAGTCCTTTCCCCTGCCCTAATCTTCGCCTCGTTTCTTCTTAGCAGCCAGGCTTCCATCGCTCTGCAGTGACAGTCGTGTCCCTTTTCTTAAGGCTCTTTCCACAGGCGTAACCACACTTTTCTCTCCAGCAGAGGGGATGCTAGGGCAAAGAGAATTTCGCTTAAAGCGCGTATCTTCCACCGTGCTGCGGAGACTAGCTCAGGCAAGCAGCAGCAGCATCCCCAAACCCAACTCTGATGTCCCAAGGAACGCTGTGCTTTCCCAGGGAGATGCTCAGGGAAAGAAGCTTTCGCTGTATGCGGGTTTCTCCCACCGCGAGACTGGACTCAGATAAGCAGCAGCAGCCCGCAGAACATTTCTCAGCGAATGCTGTGCTTTCGCAGAGGCTTTGGCTTGGAGTGAACAGTATTCGCTTCTGCTTCCTCAGCAAGGCTTCAGTCGTGTCAGGAAAGAAGATCTGCGACTGAGTTGGTGTCTCCTGGTCCTTGCTTTCCCCGGCTCCATGTTCACGTCCAGGGTTCACCCTGCCAGGCCGAACTAAGCAGACACAGCCACAACCCTGAAGTAGCGTGGATAGCCTAGGATGGCACTCTATGCACACTACCATCTCCCTGTGAAGGCATTGCTTCGCCTTTTACTCTGTCGCTCAGGCGGACTCGCGGACTAGGCCAGTGCTTTCCGTACAGGAATATAGAGGTGACAGGATCCCTGCACACCGCCCGTGCACTGAATAGGTAACTTTGGAGGACTTTCCCCACCCCTTCCCCTTAAACCCCGTGCCTCCTCCAAGCTTCCATATCCTGGAGGAAGACGGCATCTGACTCCCCATTATCTCAGGGAGCTGTTTCTGCGAGTTCAGCATAGGCGCCTGGTGGCTAGC
>NW_026742525.1:0-4006 GCF_022355385.1 Mustela nigripes
TTTCTTCCTTTGTCAAAGATTAGTTGACCATAGAGTCCATTTCTGGGCTCTCTCTTCTGTTCCATTGATCTATGTGCCCGTTTTTGTGCCAATACCATACTGTCTTAATGACTATGTCTTTGTAATATAGCTTGAAGTCAGACATTGTGATGTCTCAGTTGGTTTTATTTTTCAACATTCTGTTAGCTATTTGGGGTCTTTTCTGGTTCCACACAGATTTTAGAATTATTTGTTTTAGCTCTGTGAAAAATGTCTATGGTATTTTGATAGGGATTGTATTGAAAGTGTAAATTGTGCCCTTGGCAGCATAGACATGTTAAAAATGCTTATTCTTCCAATCCATGAGTATGGGATGTGATTTCATCTCCTCAATTACCTTCATAAGTGTTATGTAGTTTCTAGAGTACAGATCCTTTGCCTCTTTGGTTAGGCTTATTCCTAGGTATATCATTGTTTTGGGAGCCATTGTAAATGCAATTCTAATTATGGAAAATAATTAAGATAAATAATAAGACATCCTAATCTAGACACATAAGAGTATACCTTCAGTAAACAAACAAACAAACAAACAAAAAAGCTTGTTTTTCTTTTCCCCTTGAGTAAAATCTTTAATGTAAGCAAAAATTGTGGGGGAAAGGAGCAGAGCGGGGAATAGATTTTGTTCAAGGGAGAAGCAGGTATACACCTGATTTCTAAGGAGCAATTATGAAAGAAAAAGGGCAGTGGAATGACATTTTCTGTATGATCAAAGAAAATAATTATTCACCTAGGATTCTCTATGCAGTGAAAATGTATATCAAGAGGAAGAGGAAATAAAGACACATATTTTTTAAAAATTTTTTTATTCATTTGTAAGAGAGTGAGGGAAGAGGAGAGAAAGAGGGAGCACAAGTTGTGGGGAGGGGTAGACAGAGTGGAAGAAGACTCCAGACTGAGCAGTGAGCCTGAAGTCGGGCTCGATCCAGGACCCTTGGATCATGCTCTGAGCCAAAGCCAGACATTTAATCAACTGAGCCATCCAGGTGCCCAATAAAGACATTTTTAAATAGAGGTTCATTACCTGGCAGTTCTCACTCATGAAAATTTTAAAGTATGTACGTAAACAAACAGAAGAAAAATAATAACAAATAGAAATTCTGAGATGTAAGAAGAGAAAAAAGTTAAATATATAGTTCAATTTAAATGAACATTGAGACTACCATATGAAAGTTATAAAAATAGCAATTATTTTTTAAAGATACAAGACAGAAAACACAAAGCAACAATACACATAAATTTGAAGCCAAGTAAATTAAGTTAAACAGGGTGCCTGGGTGGCTCAGTGGGTTGGGCCGCTGCCTTCGGCTCGGGTCGTGATCTCAGGGTCCTGGGATCGAGGCCCGCGTCGGGCTCTCTGCTCAGCAGGGAGCCTGCTTCCCTCTCTCTCTCTACCTGCCTCTCCATCTACTTGTGATTTCTCTCTGTCAAGTAAATAAATAAAATCTTTAAAAAAAAATTAAGTTAAACGTATTAAAAATTCTTTGTATTAACATTATCCATGGACGGGAGAAAATCCTCACAAGGATATTAGAATATCAATAGTAGCAATGTATAAATCAAATGAATGAAATCACAACTTAATTCAGTTTTCCTGAGAAATGCAAAGATGGTTTAAATACAAAGTTGGTTTAACATGAGCATATAATATAATTCACCACTGACAAATTATTAAAAATATTATCTCAATATATGCAAAATAAACCTTCATTCATTTAACATTCATCCATGATAAAACTTAGAAAACTAAGAGTATAAGGGATCTGTTAATATAATTGTCAAATAAAGACCGTAGGTGATCCCATAACAAATGCTCTTTGGTGTTCTCACCTTTTATAATCACTTTCCCTTAAGTGTAGCCAAGATCTGTGACTTGACCTTAGCCATTAGAACATAGCAACTGTAAAGGAATCTTGCAGATATAATTAATTGTTAATTTCAAGTTAATCAAAAAGGGATTATTCTATGCAAGCCTGTTTGAAGCAGGTGAAGTCCTTACAAGACTGAGCCCTCTCTGCAGGGAAATTCTTCTTACTGGCCTCATGAAGTAAAAAGCCATATTGGAGACGCCTACCGGGCAAAGAAGAAGGAACAGCCTTGCTATAGACTGAATATTTCTGTCTCTCCAGCTCCCAAATTAGTGTGTTAAAACTTAGTTTTCAATGTAATTGTATTTGGAGGTGGAAACTTTGGGAAGTGATTACTCATGAAGGTGGAACCCTCATGAATGGGTTTAGTGCCCTCATAAAGGAGTCCTGAGAGAGCTCCCATGGCCCTGTGCAGTACAAAGAAACAGGAGGAAGACCACCATTCATGAACCAGAAAGTAGGCCCTCACTGGACACTGAATCTGCCAGTGCCTTGAATTTGGACTTCCCAGCCTCCAGAACTATTAAAAACAAAATAATAAGATAGTTTAGCAAGATAGGGTCAACTGTATTAGAATTAATTGCCTGATTGTCAAGGTGGTACAGTAGTTATGTGGAATGTACTGACTTGTAGGATATAAACACTATGGGAATCAGGCATAATTTAACAAATGTCTTGCAAATGGTTTTGGGGTAAAAGTTCTTTTTTTTTCTTCTAATTTTAAGACTGTTCTGAAAAAGTAAATAAAAAATAAACAGAAAAGGTGAAGAGCCTTAGGCAAATCTTATTTCACCATGAGGGAAGAGCTATGAATCAGTATTTATTTATTTATCTATTTTTAAAAAATTTTTAAAGATTCTATTTATTTATTTGACAGAGAGAGAGAGAGATCACATGTAGGCAGAGAAGTAGATGGAGAGAGAGATGGAAGCAGGCTCCCCACTGAGCAGAGCATCCGATGTGGGGTTCGATCCTAGGATCATGAAACCATGATCTTAGCTGAAGGCAGAGGCCCAACCCACTGAGCCACCCAGGCACCCCAGAATCAGTATTTAAAATTAAAATTATACATAGGTTTTATGGCACTATAAAAATTAGAATATGTGTGAACATTGACAATAAACTTAGCAGCAATATATCAAAATAATGTCTGTCTAAATCTCCAGGTTCATATGTAGTAATAAAAATTGGAAAATACCAAAAAGTTATCAATTAACATGACTGAAGTATTTATGAAAACTTGGTTGGTTGGGTGCTGTTTAGAAAGCTGGTATTTGGGCAGCCTGGAGCATGTAAAATCCATAATGCTGATTTCCACATAAAAAAATCTGCTTAAAAGTTAATTAGCTGCCAAGAAACATAGCTTAAAATATTATATAAACTTTCATTACACACATGGTCCAGAAATATTTTCTTTTAATCAAGATTTTTGCATATCAAACATTTCATAGGAAGCAATTAAAATGTTGTGTAAACATCAAGTAAATAAATTTTTACTACTTATCTTTCAGATGCTATCCTTTTGCTTCAGAAACTCTGAGTTCTCTCTGTATGTTTTCATTACGTCATCACAATCTGTATGTCTAGCAAAAGTAGATTCAAAAGAGGTGGCCTCACCAGATAAGCCTGATTTAAATTCAGCAGCTGCTGAAAAGAAAAAGAATTACAGTCTTTCTCTATAATAATTCATTATTAACTAAAAGTTAGTAAAAAAAAACAAAGTTGAAGCCTAATGAGTGTTATGAAGAATGAAAAATATCTAATACAACTACAATATAAAATACAAGATTACTTTTAAACGTATTTTGCTCATGGTTGTCCACTGAGGTAATTGCTATTGTGGAAAAATATCAGAGCTTCTGTTTTTCTTATTACAAGATGATAACAGAGCCCACCCATGAACAATCATATAGGACAGACTGAAAAATCAAACAGGCAATTTTCAGAGTTAAACATAAGATGCACAGAAGGAAAATCCTAGTTTTCTATCAATATTGTCTGCCTTTTGGTGTAAGGGATATGTAAGCTGATGCCTGAAGGACAGGGAAGAAGCAAGCCAGGTAGAGGGAAGATGCATATACAAAGAATGTACACAGAGAGTG
>NW_026742526.1:0-4006 GCF_022355385.1 Mustela nigripes
TGTAAAACACCAAATCCATGTTGAATTGTGTGATTATTTTATACTTGGCTTCCGAGGCCACATGCCAGTCAACGTTCAGATTTAGGATCACATCGTAGAGTGTATATTCATCTTAAAATGATAAGGAATCGTTGGGAAACTTGAAGCATGTGATTCAAGTGGGAAAATGTTGACTTACTGATTTTTTAGGGAATGTGCCGGTAGCCCCAGCTGAAGGTTCCCTGCAGTGTTTGCAGGAATCTGCTCTAGAGGGGAAAGTGGGCACCAGGGTAACCTGAGAGCCGATGTTGAAGGTTATAGAAGTAGGATTAGAGTCTACGTTTCTTTTCCCTGAAAAAACATTTTTTAAACTTTTTATTGGGAGAAAATGACAGACTTCCTGGTTGCAAACATAATGTACTTTTACTTCCCTCTTGCTGGGCAGGCTGGGATGCTGGAGGCTGCTCTGTCCCCCGTTTCTCCGTCACTGCTCCTCACCATCCCATGCACACCCTCGAGCAGTAACTCAGATGGATTCAGCTCGGGGGAAGGCCGCAGCACGGTCCGACATCCTAAGTCCAGAAACAGAAGGTTCAAATACATTATGTACCACAAACCAGCCCAGACTGGTGCTAATAGGTGAAATAAAAAAAAAAAATTAATAGGAAATTACGGTTCACAAGATTCTTGCATGAGCGCATGAAGTGTTGTAAGCCATCTGCTTCTGAATACTGGGGGGATGTGGAAAGTCACTCTAACTTGGTTAGCCCTTGATGAATGCAGTCACCAAACATTTATTTTGTACCCATTACACGCGAGGCATTAGGAAAGTGGACAGGGATAAAGATGCAGCCCACATAGTCCTCTGGGGAACACTATGTAAGTGGGTGTTGGAGCCCTCAGTAGATCTGTGGACCATAGCACAGGGCACAGGGCATTCTGGAGGTCTTAGGGACCTGACAAGAAAGGTGGGGTGAAAGGTTTTACTTTTCTCGGTTTTGAGTCCCGACAACAAGGCTTTCTTACATTGTCTGCACCGAGCGCTGTGACGTGGTCAAATGGTGAGGAGGCACTGTGGTCACAGCCAGGTTCCATGGGCCGTGTGCTCACGGGATCAGGAACGCAATTCTCAGTGTCTGATCTTCGGGGGGGTCATTAGGGATCGGCAGGGTTCGAGGATGGGTGGGGGGGTGGGAGGGAGAAGAGTTTGCAGGCAGGGGAAATCGCATATGTGGACCCAGACCGTGGGAGGCATGAAAAGCTTGGTGTGGCCGGAGCGTGGGTGGGGATATGACATGTGAAGCCCAAATGGCAAGGGAACAACAGACCGGTGGTTTCCTAACGATGATTCACCTGCTCTCCTGACTAGAATGGATCCTTGGTCATGGGCCCTGTCGGCTGGTGTCCTACTCGATCCTGGACTAAGGTCAGGCACACGTTGGGGCTCGGTCTGAGGTTGCCACGGGAGTGACACGGCTGGAGAGAGCTGTGGCCTGTGGTGGTGGCTCTTCTGTCCTCATTGCTGTGTCACCACTGCCTCGTGGGACTCTCTTGCTGTTCATTGATTCATCACACCACGGATGGATCCCTGGTTGTCCCTCCAGGGCTGGGTCCCATGAACAGAGCTACCATGAGTATGTTCGCACACTTGTTTGGCAGGCACATGGCTCATCTCCCTCGTGGTAGAGGTGCTGGGTCACGGGGAGGCACAGGTTCGTCATGGAGAGAACGCCACGCAGTTCCCCAAGAGTTTGCCCCCATCCTCACTTGGACCAGCATATGCATTTATCCTGCTGCTGAAGACAGGAGTCACCTTTCCTCAGTGCATCTGTCCCTCAAAATTACCTTGAAACAAAATGCGCAACTTGACCTGCCAGTGTTTCTCTAATGCTAGCTCTGCTGTGGGCAATCAGTGTCCTCGCCCAAAGGAGACAAGAGGCTCCATCCTCCTGTTCCCCACCATCACCGCCCTCTCTCCTCCAGGCTCCATCCACCAGCTGGACCAACATGGGGCTTTGGATTCAGATCGCTGTCCTGTTCAGACACAACCCAAGACTTAATGTAGTCTCCAAAGGTCTGGTGGCTCAGGAGCGGTTCCCATTAATTGTTGGTTCTCAGAAGCTGCGTTGGACCTTGTCACTCCTGGATGGTAGAAGGTGCAGGCAGTTCCTGCCAGACCCCTGGGACTGTGACTTGTTGGCCTGGCTGGGATCCCACACCCGTCCTTGACTGTGGCTGAGGCCAGGGATGGAATTCAGGAGGCCCATCTGAGGGGCGTGGCTGGTTTCACTGAGTGCCTCCCTTCCTCCAGCACACCTGAGCAAGGTGACACCCCAGAGGGCTGTGGACGGAGGTCCCAGCTCCCTGGAGTTAGAGTGTCCAGATGTCCAGGGGGGCCTTGTGACCAAGTCTGCATCCTAGCATGGAGGTCCGTGTTTATAAGCGTGGTCTTTTCTTCCGGGAAGAAAGTATTTAAAGTTTTTCATCATTCTGTAATTGTACAAGGAATAGATGGTTATGTTCTTGTTATAAAAAGTTCAAACAAGGCAGAAGCAGCAGAGGCAGGGCCTCCTACCCATGGCCCCTCGTGGAGCAATCGCTCACTCTTCGTCTCTGCTCTCCTGTATCCAGAGAACTGAGAACTGAGCCCCTCCCCTCGAATCTGGGGTGACCCTGTGCCTTACTTCAACCAGTACAATGTGAAGGAAGGGACTGCCTCCTGGAGACTCTCAGCTTCAATCATTTAAAAATGGCCGAATTCGGAATCATGGTTTGGATGTATCCAAAATGTTCAGCCAAGAGTTTATGGATGAACATTCGAGAAGGGGGTTCACATCGTCACAATGCAGGCAGTGAAGCAATGAATGTTTTGTACGTACAATTTCACGCACTTACACAGGAATAAAGTTCTACAAAGGATGTCGCTGGGTCAAAGGGAACCACGTGTCACATCTCCACAGACACTTCCAGACAGACTTCCAAAAAGTTTTCACCAAATTAGGAGAGCATGAGGGAGAGCCCTTTTTCCTGCTTCCTCACCCAGGCTGACCACTCAGCTGGGTGAAAAATGATCTCTCTGTTGGGGTTTATTTTAACTGCTCTGATACTGGTCTTTACGGGGGCCTGCTGGCCAGCTGTCTGTCTTCCTCTGGATTTCCCATTGTTTTCTCTTGAGCTGATGGGCTCATGTAATGACTCACAGAACCTCGTGGAGTAGCCTGATCATTCATTTTTTTCCCTGTTCAATTGATTGCATTTTTTTCAATCTTTCACTTGTCATTCCATGGTATTTCATCATGTCTTTTCTAGCAAAAATGATCAATTTTCATGAGTCCAGAAATCACAATATGTCTTTCCACAGATGCAAGTTTTATTTTACTTATTTGTCCTTCATTCAAGGTTTTCTTCAATTTGATCTTGCACTGTTTTTTTTTTTAATTTTATTTATTTATTTGACAGAGAGACCATAAGTAGGCAGAGGCAGAGAGAGAGGGGGAAGCAGGCTCGCTGCTGAGCAGAGATGATCTTGCACAGTTCTCAAACTTAATTCATGTTGTGTTTCCTACACTTATAAACAAGACAATGACCCCCTTAGATCTCTGGTCCTTGTGCTGGCCTTTGCCTGGTCGAGAATCTGTTCCTTCTTGTCAACCTTGTCATCATCACTCACTCCCTGTAACATATCTTGTTCTTAACCCAGGTGAAAGCTCTGACTTTAAACCACTGGGTTTGATCGACTCAGGATGATTATGATTACTGAGATGTTTGGACCCACTCCTGTCTTGACTTCTGTTTCCCTGGGTCTTTTGTGTATTTCTGGCTCTCCCTGCTGGCTTCACTGCTTTTATTGCTTCCTCCTTCTATTCTATTCTCTAGCAGTCTGGAGCTCAGTCATCCTATTCTTGTTTTTTCCAGGTTTACAGCCTTTTTACATGCATGTAATTGTATGTTGCTTTCGCTGCGGCCGCGAATCCCTTCCAAGCTGCCTGTTTCCCCTGCTCATGCTTCCCCAGCTCCAGCATCTGTG
>NW_026742527.1:0-4005 GCF_022355385.1 Mustela nigripes
TGCCTCTCTCCCCTCACAGGGCTCCCCTCCCCTCCCTTTCTCTGCTCAGCCCCTTCCCCCACACCATCTCTCCTGCACAGCACAGCACACAGATCTCTCTCTCCTGAAACACTGTACTCAGGCTTTTTGGCTCCTTTTCTCCAACCACAAAGAGATCTACATTAGACTCTGCTTTATAGATCCATGAACGTGGATCCAAGCCAGCATTAGGATCATTGAACTAAAGGTAGGGGAGAGAGGGCAGAGCAGCTGGAGAGAAAAACTGATGTTTATTAAGGCTGAGATACTTTCAGATTCTTCCTCTATCTCCAGAATCCTAAAAATAATCTAGAAAACAGGTCTAGAGTGAAGGGAAGAGATGGGTGAATCTGAAAGTTCATCTCTCTGTACCACAGAGACTCCTGTGTGGTAGGGACAACCTAGGTCTATGGGAGCACAGCCCAAAGGACACCTGCTGCTATAACTGACAGGGTCACCCACGGAAAATGGTACGAGAACTGGTACACAAGAGCAAGAGCTGGCCTGACGCTCTAGAGAAACAATGAAAAAAAACCCACCCCAGAAAGGAGGCTATGACCCAACCCAGGCCCGAGGTGAGGCTGACCCAGTCACAGGAAGCTCTTGCTGCACAAGGTTCTGGTACCAGGTGATATCCAAGTCCCTGTGATCACAGCTCCTAGTGATACAAGCTTCCATACAAGGGCCAAGGACACAAAGCAGAGAGATGACCCAGCTGAGGTGTGAGCATGTCATTCCTGTGATGCACTGATCACACACTGGGCACAGGCCACATCCCCGCTCGTCTCCTCACACCCTCTGCGCCTACCCGCAACAGACTTAGCACAGTAAACGCACAGATTCTGGAAGGTTCTTAGCACTTCCATTTATTTGCTGTCTTAATTTAACAAATCTCCTCTTTTATTACCTCATAAACCCCATATGGAAGAATTAGGAAACAACTCATGTCTGGATTCTCATTTTTTCTTTTTCGTTTTTTTAAAAGATTTTATTTATCTGACAGAGATCACAAGTAGGCAGAGTCTGGAAGAGAGAGAGAGAGGAAGCAGGCTCCCTGCTGAGCAGAGAGCCCGATGCAGGGCTTGATCCCAGAACCGTGGGATCATGACCTGAGCCGAAAGCAGAGGCTTTACCCCACTGAGCCACTCAGGTGCCCCTGGATTCTCATTTTCAATACAGAAGTAAGTCATTTGTACTCAGCCCAACATGAAATAAATATAGAGATGGAGATGGTTCAGCCCTGCATCTGCTGGAACAAAAAAGCACATCAAAAAGAATAAAAAATCAGAATAGGGAGGGGTCTGGTGGGCAAATCTCCTTATGTCCTCACATACGCTCAAAGGAACACAGACACATTCTGACGTCTGCACAAAGAGAAGTCAGGGGTTGTTGATGTCACCAAGTGGGGGTGTGAAGAAATCTTCCATCTCTTAGTCCCCACAAGGCAGCTGGTCTCACACTGTAAAAAAAAAAAATAACGTACAAATTGAGGTCAGTCCCATAAGTGGGGACATCTCAGCAGCCCCCCTCATGCGCAAAGTGTCCCTAGTGCCCCAACCCATCCCCATGTCAGGGTCTCCAGGGTCTCACCTTTAACAGCCGTGAGAGACACATCAGAGCCCTGGGCACTGTCATCGCCTAGGGGAGAACAAACAGGACGTGGTCAGAGCCCAAAGGAGAGGAGACTACAGGAGGAGCTATGGGGTGTGTGAGCTCCCCATGGGGTCCTGTCTACACTATCCCAGGGTCTCAGGGATCACCCCTCCATACGTACGTGCAGCATGAGAGTAGCCTGGTTTTTTCTCTCCTGTGGGGGAAAAATATCATGTCAGAGGCCTGGGACAGCTCCCAGTCCTGGTTGTAAATAAAGTTTCCAGAATTGTAACAGAACACCGAGGACACGACAGAAAACATGAAAAATGAGGTGAGGAGTCACTGGGTCACTGGACTTGCTGGCATTCTGTCCTCAGCAGGGACTTCCCTCTCTGTCCTGTGACTGCTGGGCATGAGGTCCCCATCATCAGAATTAACAAGATGAAAATGTGTCTTTCATTTTCACAAGTCTCTGCTACAGAGTGTGTGTTCATGATCTGCTCCAGAGCAGGCAATTCCATTTGTGAGGATGGTATTTCCCAGTAACAAGGCAGGACAGTCTGCTACCTAGGAGACTCCCCAGAGGGACAAGAAACCTCAGATCTCCCCACTCCATTCCTTACCTGAGCACTTCCTCCAGATCACAAATCCAAGCACTGCAATGACCACCAGGAGAGCCAGGAGACCCAGACCAGCAATGATCCACGTGATGAGGTTGGTAGATGGCTCTGGAAATGGAGAGAAGGAGAGGGGTATAGAGCTCTGGTAAGTGTCCTGGCTCTGCTGAAGTTCTCCAGAAGGACTTCTGCTTTCCCTGAGAAGAGGCTCTACCCAAAACCCTCCTTACCCCATCTCAAGGTGACAGGCTTGGGCAGTCCCTCATGCTGCACGTGGCATGTGTATCTCTGCTCCTGTCCAGAAGGCACCACCACAGCCACCCACTTCTGGAAGGTTCCATCTCCTGCAGGCCTGGTCTCTACAAGCTCTGTGTCCTGGGTCAGGTCCTCTCCATCTCGCTGCCAGGTCAGGGTGATCTCCGCAGGGTAGAAGTCCAAGGCCCAGCACCTCAGGGTGACATCACGGTGAGAGATGGGGTGGTGGGTCACGTGTGTATTGGGGGGTTCTGAGGAAGAGAATCAGAAAATCCACACTTGGGTTTGCCTTTATGGCCACTGAAACGGCATTCATGTGACCATCCGGAGATGAACTGGGTATTGGTTCGGATGGAAGAAGCACAAAACCCAGTCATCAGCACAGCCCTTGGGATCTTCTAATCCTGGAAAGTTCTAGACTCAGGGAGAGCGTCCAGGATAGGAGGCTGTAGGTTTAAGGGAGAGTGTGCACTAATGGTCCTGAATGTGGCCGGGGTTGAATGACTCAAAACACCCAGTCAGACCTCCAAAGATGTTTGTATTGGAGAAAAAGGCCTTGAGAGGTTCTATCATGGTTTCCAGGGTGGCTGCCAGGGTCAAAGGGAACCACTGATGGGTTATTGTAGGGATGGTCTCCACCTGTCTCCTGAGAGAGACTGGATTCCTCAATTGTCCTTTAGAAAAAAGTCACCCTCTGGCTGAGTCACTCTCTAGTAGGAACCTGAACACCCAGGCGGACCTCCCTCTCCCCTCCCATGGGAGGGCGCCGTTCTGACTTGAGTCCATTTTCCCTTCCTGGTGGGAAGCCAGCCCCAGGGGAGGGGAGATCAGGGAGGCCCCGCGGCCCCGGTACCTGCGCGCTGCAGCGTCTCCTTCCCGTTCTCCAGGTACCTGCGGAGCCACTCCACGCACGTGCCCTCCAGGTAGTTCCTCCAGCGCACTGCCTCACCGGCCACCTCCCACTTGCGGCGGGTGATCTGCGCCGCCGTGTCCGCCGCGGTCCAGGAGCGCAGGTCCTCGTTCAGGGCGAGGTAATCCGCGCCGTCGTAGGCGAACTGACTGTACCCGCGGAGGAGACGCCCGTCGGGCCCCACGTCACAGCCGTACATGCTCTGGATGGTGTGAGACCCTGGCCCCGCCCCGACAGGCAAGCGGTTAAGTCCACACAGAAAGTAAAACCGCCTAAAAGTTCCCGCGGGTTCTTCCGGCTTAAGGATGGGGGACGGCGGCAGAGGGGCAGCGGGAGGGTCCCTCAGACTCGGGTGACACTGAGACCCGGATATCGGAGAATGAGGGTGGTGACCTGGACCCGGCCCTGTCGCTCACCGGCCTCGCTCTGGTTGTAGTAGCCAAGCGCGGTCTGCAGGTTCACTCGGTAAGTCTGTGCGGTGTCCTTGATGATCCGCGTCTGCGGGTCCCAATACTCCGGCCCCTCCTGCTCCACCCACGGCGCCCGCGGCTCCATCCTCCGACTGGCAGAGTCGCTGTCGAACCGCACGAACTGCGTGTCGTCCACGTAGCC
>NW_026742528.1:0-4005 GCF_022355385.1 Mustela nigripes
ATCACAAGTAGGCAGAGAGAGACAGAGAGATGGGGAAGCAGGCTCCCTGCTGAGCAGAGAGCCTGATGCAGGGCTCCATCCCAGGACCCTGGGATCATGATCCAAGCCCAAGGCAGAGGCTTTAATCAGCTGAACCACCCAGCTGCCCCTCTTTTTCTTTTTTTTTTTTCCATCAATTTTTTGGCTATACTATTCCCTGTTCCTTCCCATTATTTTAGAATCAGCTTTTGAATACATACACTCTTGCCAGGATTTTGTATAGAATTTTAGTGAAGTGGTACATTACAGTAGAGAATATTAGTATCTTAACAGCATTTAGTCTTCTAAACCATGGCCCCAGAATATCTTGACAGATTTCAGGTCTTATTTGCTTTCTGATTTCTATACTGATTTTGTTAATTTCAAATGCGATGTGTTTAATTTTTAGTGTTCTATTTCTAATGGAATTCCTTTTAATTTAAAATTTCAATTGTAAAGCATAAGTACATAGAGATATGTCTGGATTTTTAAAAATATTGATCTTGTATCCTGCTACCTTGCTAAACTTACTTTTCGTATTAAGAAATTTTTGGTAGATTATTTAGATTTTATATGCAGAAAATTATGTTTTATTTAATTCTTTGCAATTTTTATGCCTTTTATTTCTTTATTTTTCTTTATTGTATTGGCTAGTAATTCCGGTATTATGTTTCATACAAGCAGTGAGAAAGAACAACATTGTTTATTCTTTATCATTGGGAGAAAGAACTGAATCATTCACCATTGCAGAAGATTTTTTTGTTAACATTTTATTTATTTATTTGTCAGAGAGAGGGGGGCACAAGCAGGGGGAGCAGCAGACAGAGGCAGAGGGAGAAGTAGACTCCCCACTGAGCAAGGAGCCCAATGCGAGATGTGATCCCAGGACCCCAGGATCATGAGCCTGAGCTGAAGACAGATGTTTAACCTACTAAACCACCCAGGCATTCTGCATCACAGAGGATTTTCACATTCTAAGTTTTTGTAAATGTCTTTTTATTAGCTTTATTAATTTTTGTCTATACTTAATTTACTGATTTTGTATCATGAAGGGATATGAAATTTTGTCCAATAATTTTTTTGAATCCACTGATATGATCATATGTTTTCTTGCTTAAGTACATTAATATAATGAAGTGCATTTAATATATTTTTTTAAATGTTGAATGAGCCTTGCATTTTATGAAAAAATTCTACTTGGTCCTGGGAAAGGAGTGAGAATTAAATTCAATAATTTATTGACATTTCAGACTAAATCTCAACATGTGAAGTTGACCAGAAACCATAGAATATGAGGAAATATTACATGATGAGAAAAGAAAATTCAACTAACATATGTGAAGATGGTGTGGGGAGATAAAAAGTATTTCATGGTCCATCCCACTAACTGAGTCAGGACCACTGCATAAAACAGTACACTCATACACAAACACAGGCAAACACTCACATGTGCACACTTGCACATCATAGAAACATGTGAGAACGGACTACTACGTAGCAGTTAAAAAGAAAAACATATATCCTTGTGTTGACATGGGTACAACACGATGATACATTATTCAGAAGAAGAAGGAAGTTGTAGAGTGAGGTAAATTGTACCCTACCACCTATGCACGTTTTAAATATGGGGAAAATGATACTACTCTGTGTGTGTGTGTGTGTGTGTGTGTGTGTGTGTGTGTGTGTATGTGTGTGTGTGTATTGGGTTAGGAAATTATTCAGGGTCCCAGAATAGTCACCGATGGATTTTTGGTATGCAAGGAATATTTTTAAATGAAAGGGAACTTTTACTATCTGAGGCCTTCCATGTAAACACCTCAGTAAGCCACAGTGAGCCACTGTCCCCTTCTCAAAGGGCCTCTGACCACTTCTCAACAGTATCCACAGATGACAAAAATGTCTTTGGCAGAAATGCTTTTCTAACTCACAGGCCTGAAATGCCCTGCAAGTACGCGTAGGATGGCAATTACTCCCCTAAAATTGTTCTGGATGCAGTCCTTTCGTCCTAAAATTGTTTAATTTGTTTGTTTTTTATCCAGAATTAAGTTAAGCCTTCCCATGTTTGATATCTGGCACTTGTACCGGCTTCCTACAAAGCAGGAAGGGATTCATAACTGACCCCGTGTCTTTAAAAAACCTAGTAAGAGCAGCGATGCAAGGCATAGACCCTGTTCACTGTGGCAGGACACACTCACCCCGGCCTGCTGGGGGCCTCGAGGTGACACTCTCACGGAGAGGAAGAACAGCATCCGTCCATGACAGGAGGATGGATGCTCGTTCACTGGAGCAGGAAAAACACAGCCCACGTTTTTATTTATCTGTTATTAAGTGTCTCAGATGAACTACAGGTAACCAGAGTTCCTTTTATTCTTGGATGGTCAACTTTTGACCATTTCAAAAGCTATCACAGTTTCTTCAATGACCAAAACTGGCTCAAAAGTGAGAAAATCTCATTAGCGAACGCAATTCCAACTGTAGTTGTAGGCACAATTGAACAGAGATGGCTCGACTGCCAATTCTTCAGAAACGTGCATCAGAACATCACAGGGGAAAATCCACGCAACCGGACACGTGTAGCTCAGAAACATGGAGCACAATGGACAGAGGCAAAGGCCATCCCGCACCACCGTCCAGCCGCCCGAGGTGCCATTTTCAGAGTAAGCAGATTTACCAAAGATGTTCCAATTACAGAACTTGAACAAACCCAGGATTGGCCAACTTCCGATGTTTTCAAACTGGCCTTTGCTACAAACAAATAAACAAGCAAATAATACCTCTTTCGTCCAACAATAAGTGAACAACAAAAAGAGATCACATTTATTTTTCTCCAGAATGAACAGATGAAACACTGTCTTCTCTTTGCTTCTGCTTCAGACTGTATAACAAACCTCATTTCTCCCTACCTGCCAATGAGGCTGCAACATTGTCTTTAAAGTATTTTTGTTTCCTTTTTCACATTTTATGACCCAAGGCAGGCTCCATACAACAGGCACATCCATAGCTGAGAAAAAAAGGAAAATGTTTCAAATCCTAAATGCTCACCCCAGTCTCTCCTTGAGCTTGTCTCCTACCTTCAAAGTAAGAGTCCATAGTGGTGGCTTTTGTGCAAAGGGTTAGGAGAAGGGAGAGATGTAGATAAAAGCATGCTCCGAGCAAGACTAGGTCAGTCCATTGCATTGCTGTAAAAAGCACCCCAAGGTCATTTTGCAGATTAGCAGTCCGAGCTTGGGAAGGGCCCCATCCCAAACTTAGTGAGCATGGGACAGAGCGGCTGCTGGGCAGTGCTGAGAGCAGAATTATTCCTGCGAGAATCGGAGGTGGCTGAGTTGGGCTAGCAACGGGATTGCTGTGAAATAGCCCAAACGGCCCCACAAAGATTTGATTTCAGGGCTGTATTTCTAGACATAACTCAGCCATTGTGCAATGCAGTTATGTTTGTGTTACAGTCTGACGCAGAGTCTGTTTTCCTTAAATACCATCAATGATGCTAGATGTGGGGCCCAACTCCTGGTGCTCCTCCAAACCTCAACACCATCCTACTAACAATTCGCTGGAGTAAAATCATAGTCCAGTTACATGACATGAAACTTTTTTTCTGCACAAAGATGATTTTCAAGGAGCAGCTAGAGTTTGATGAAACAAAATGACATGATTAGGTGGAGATCCGCTGAAACCATCTGGACGTGACTGTTAAAACCACATCTAAAATGTCATCTCCCTTGCTTTTGCTCGCCACACGCTTAGCTCAATGGAATGTGGTATGAACAGTCCTGTTGGTTTTTCATACGGCCACAGCTTGACTAGGTCACTCTTGCCTCTGCTTTGTCCCATGTTCTCCAAGCCCGTCCTCTTTACAGTTGCAGGTTCAGAGTCTCAAAACCTCCTAAGGATTGCTGTTGAAATGTTTTGGCAACTGGGTCCTGACAGAGAGAGCCATCTATAAATTAAATTGCTTTAAAGCAAGATAGCTACATGTCTGTGGACCTC
>NW_026742529.1:0-4003 GCF_022355385.1 Mustela nigripes
AGTGACTCTTAATCTCACAAAACAAACTGAGGGTTGCCGGGGGGAGGGGGTTTGGGAGAAGGGGGTGGGATTATGGACATTGTGGAGGGTATTTGATTTGGTGAGTGCTGTGAAGTGTGTAAGCCTGGTGATTCACAGACCTGTACCCCTGGGGATAAAAATATATGTTTATAAAAAATAAAAAATTAAAAAAAAATCAGATGCAAAAAATACTAACCAGAAAAGATAAAATTGATATATTAGACTACTTTATAAATGAATAATTTTGTTCATTACTAAATGAAATGGCAAGCCTGAAATTGAGAAAATGTGTTTATAATACAACTGTGAAATGATTAGCATATAGAATATAATCTTCAGAAACTACTACAAATCAATAAGTAAAAACCATAACGCATTAGTTAAAATGGGCTGGAGTTGCTACAAGAATTTTGTAAAAGATGAAACAAATGAGGAGAACAAAAACATGAAGAGGCATTGTCTTATTACGAATCAAAGAAACGCAAGTTGAGTAACATGAAATAGCATTTTACAGAAATGAAAAAATTAGGATTATCAATACTAAATGTGGGCAAGAACAATGATCAATGGAAATAGAATCTGCTGAGGCAGGAGTAAATTTGGTACACACTTTGGAAAATAATTTGACACTTTCTTATACAGTTTCATCTATCTATCTATCTATACACGTGCATGCACACACATACACACACACAGACACACACACACACATTATATATTTGTATACCCTATGCCCCAGTAATTCCAAATTAGGAGTAGGTTTTATAGGAACTCTTGCTTGTGCAGCATTGTTCATAATATTGCTAGGAGAATGGATAAATGAATGGATTAATAAATTATAGTATTCTGAAATATAAAATATCATATAACACTGAAAAACAACAAATTACAGCTCACACACAAAATTGGATAGATCTTAGGGAGAAAGTAAAAAGGTAAGTCACCATAGTAAAGTATAATTCCATTTTCTGTGGAGCTAAAAAGCAAAGCAAACAAACAATGTATTATTTAAGAATACATGAATATGTGATACATCTATGTTCAAAAGTAAGTGAATAATAAGCATGAAATTGCAAATTGAATTATTATCTTTGGAGAAAGGCAGGGGGCTGAAATAAGGAAAAGTTATATAGGTAGAGTCAGACTTTTGCGACTGGTAGCAATGAGGTTGGGTAGTGGGATTTTAGGTGTTTATATTATTTTTATGTGTTGCAGTTGTCAATATATACTAAATATGTTCTTTCATATGATTTAAAGATCATATAGTGTACAGTTAAAATATTCAAATACCATCAGTTCCTGCTAATCAGGACCTACTTACTACTTTAGTGAATTATTTATTGCTCCCCCCATCTCCTCTATACTAATCAGATACAGAATTATAATTGCCCAGGGATTATCTCTGTTGTCTCTGAGATATAGCTCTCTGTATCTTTCAGCATTAGACCAATCCTATGGACTCTTTCCCTACTCCTACATTTCAACCTGGTGTCCTATCTACTACCCCATTTACTTGCAGATTTCTTGAATGATATTTTTCCTGCTTAGCATTCTGAGGACTGTTTTCTACAAAGTCTCAGATTTAGTTCCCTGCCTAACCATTAAGATCCTTCTTTATCATTTTGGTTCTCAAATATTTTCTCAGTTGGGATTGAGACTTCTGTGTTTCTTAAATACTCCCATATTCATCTGGATGCACCTTCAAATCCAGCCTCTAGTGCTGGGAGAATACTCCCCATCCCTATTGTTTAGATTCTATTTATCCCTTATCCCACCTGCTTATATTACTGAGTGGAATAATGAAACTTCTCATCCAAATCCTGAGTTAATAAAGAAAAAATAAGAGACATCTTGAGGTTGTTAAATATAGCAAAGATAATGATTGCCATTATTTTATATCTGGAGTTCTAAGATACATTCACATAAATATAGTTCAATGATTGTTTAGAAAATGTAGTTCTTTGGAAAATATTGGGTAGATATCGTCACATAGTAGGGTTCTCTTCCAAGGAATATTATCATAAGATAGTATCTACTTATTATTTCTAGACAGAATTCATCACACATAATTGTGTATGTATCACGATGTGTTAAAATATAAACTCCGGTGACCCTTGAAATTTTTATCAGATCACAGCAAAAATTAATTCTATTTTCATATGTTATCTTTCTCCTTCTCAAAAAAAGTATTAAAATGCCAATTTCTTGCTTTTTGAGCTACTTTTAGCCAAATTCTTGGAAGGTATAATTTGTGTGGATTCAGTTTTTTTCTATTTAAGAATCATCATTCTCATTTTCAAAGATTGTTCTTATTAGGCATTTATCTTTATCAGTCCCCCAAAATCACTTATTTTAGGACTTAAGTATTTACTGAGATATGTCAAGATCCCACCTTTTTTTCCTTTGGTTGCTTAATCAATATCTTCCTGTATTCGGTACTCTGATATTCACCTTCAAAAATTTCTTAAAGGTAATGAACTCTGCTCTCTTTAGAAGTAATTACACCATTAATACTCCCAAGCAATGTTTTCTCTCTAAGAAGCTGGTTGAAAGCAAAGTAAACTTTTAAAGATATTTGTCCTTTAGTCTCCTTAAAACTCTTCCTTCCAGTGATAAAGTTACTTTCTAATCTCTAAAAAGCAACTTGAATTCCAAGAAGAGAGGTGAGATTCTTCTTTATGCTTCACATTTCTCTTATCTCAACAAGTAAAACTTGGGTGTTCCTAGAATCATGGATATATCTATTTTTGAGGTTGGGAGGGAATTGAAAATTCATCTATTCCAACAGCACATGTAGCTCTTTATTTTTTACACAATTAGGAATTCGGTACCAAGGGTATTGAAAAGAAGCATAACTTTATCTTTTCTCTACAAGTAACGAATTTAGTAAAATGTGTTCTTGGATCCTTAGAAATCATGTCTATAGAAGCCAGGAAAATATGAATATAATTTCTCCTTGAAAATTATTGGAAAACTTTGTATGCTTACTTGCAGTCAGACAATATTTTCTTTTTCTTTTCTGACAAGTGTAATGTGCAAGCATTTGAGAAAGAACTATGAGCAGTAGATATGTCTAAATTTCAATTCAGGATATTGTGTTTTTATAGTCCACTAATCAAATCTAGTCTATAATCTCTCACTATGTGACTTTCATCTGAGAAAAAATTCTCTCATCTTTATGCAGACCACACTATTTACAGCATCTTAATATTTTTAATCAACATGTTTTATTAAAATGTACTCTTTAAAGAGTAAATTTTTAGGCTTATTTATTTATATTTGAATATAGTTACCACACAATATTACATTAGTTTTCTAGGCTTCAACATGGGGACAATTAATATTGTTAAAATGTCCATACTGCTTAAAGAAATCTATAGATTCAATGCAATCCCTATTAAAATACTAACATTTTTCACGGGACTGGAACAAATAATACTAAAATTTGTATGGAATTACAGAAGACTATGAATAGCCAAAGCAATCTTGAGAAAGAGGAACAAAGCTGGAGGTACCACAATTCCAGATTTCTAGATATACTACAAAGTTTTAGTAATCAAAAAAGTATGGTACTGGCATAGAAATAGGCACATAGATGAATGGAGCAGAATAGATAGGCCAGAAATAAACCCAGACTTACATGGCCAGTTAATCTTTGACAAAGGAGGCAGGAATATACAATGGGGAAAAACATTCTTTTCAATAAAAGATGAGAATTATTTTAGAACTGCTTAATTTGAAGCTTTTTTTAAAATTTATTTTTTATTTATTTTCAGCATAACTATTCATTATTTTTGTACCACACCCAGTGCTCCATGCAATCCGTGCCCTCTCTAATACCCACCACCTGGTCCCCCAGCCTCCCACCCCCCCGCCACTTCAAACCCCTCAGATTATTTTTCAGAGTCCATAGTCTCTCATGGTTCACCTCCCCTTCCAATTTCCCCCAACTCCCTTCTCCTCTTTAACTCCCCATGTCCTC
>NW_026742530.1:0-4001 GCF_022355385.1 Mustela nigripes
CTCATTATATATATATATATATATATATATATATATATATATATATATATATATAATTTTTTAACCTATTTACCATCACAGTGAGATGTCCAATACATCAAATTCCATAATAACCTTCTAACCTAAACTTTTTGATACATACACCTGTGTTTTGCTTTTCTATTTTTTAATTTTTTAAAATTTTAGTTTAGTTTAGTATAGTTTATTCTTTTTTATTTTTATTTTCTAATATTCATATAGAGTTAAGCTTCAAGGTAATCCCCTTTCCCCAATCAATGCTACCCATATAGGTAAACCAATTCTTAATCCCCCTTTATCTTAGGAAAGATGAGTCCTTTAACAAAGATACCAAGATATATCCAGCAAAATCAAAATAACCTTCCTCGCCCACTCTGAGAATTTATAATCACTCTCCCATCTTTTTCTTCTGCCAGTGTTTCTGTGTACTTGTGTTTGTCCTGATAGTATATAAATCTTATACTTGGGGTTCTTTTTGACGAGGTTCTTCCTTTTTTTGCATATATGTATATATATATATATATATATATATATATAATTTTTTTTCTCTTGTCACATACTTTTATCAGTCTTTTTGTTTGTCTATTTTTGTTTGTATACTTCATAAATCTTACCTTGGGGCCCATTTGGGCTGAGCCTTCTCTTTTATCTTCCCTTTTTTTCCTGTTTGTCTTTCTCTCTCTTTTTTCTTTTTCTTTTCTTTTTTCTCTTGTTTGGGTGGGGAATCCTGATTGCTCAGAAGTGTTCCAGGGTGCACATTGACTGCACCATGGTCGATACATCCAGCTACATCCAATCAGTCATCTCTCACCAAAATGACTAGGAGGAGGAATGCCCAACAGAATTAAAATACAGAGAATGGGCCTTCTGCAACAGAGCTAATGTTATTGACATAGACAATATGTCGGAAAGGGAATTCAGGCTAAAAATTATCCAGGCAATAGCTAGGTTGGAGAAAGCCATGGATGATAAAACGGGATCGATTAGGGCAGAACTGATAGCCACCAGGGATGATGTTTAAAATGCTCTCAATGAGTTCCAATCTAATCTAAATTCTCTAAAAGCTGGGGTAACTGAGACAGAAGACAAAATTAGTGATCTGGAGGACAAACAGATAGAGAGGAAGGATCAGGAGGAAGCCTGGAACAAACAGCTTAGAAGACATGAAAACAGAATCAGGGAAATAAATGACACCAGAAAATGTCCCAATGTCAGAACTATTGGAATCCCTGAAGGTGAGGAGAAAGAAAGAAGTCTAGAAGACATAGTGGAACAAGTTGTCCATGAATGGAACCAGCATTCATGTACTAGAGGCAGAATGGTTTCCCCCCAAGATTATAGATTCTCGAAAGTCCTTGAGACACCTAATAGTAAGAATGAAGAATTATAATTGTAGGCAGGCTCTCTTGAAAGCAGCTAGGACAAAGAGGCTCCTTTCTTACAGAGGAAAGTCCATCAGAATAACGTCAGACCTGTCCACAGAGACCTGGCAAGCCAGAAAGGGCTGGCAAGATATACTCAGGGCACTAAATGAGAAGAACATGCAGCCAAGAATACTTTATCCAGCAAGACTGACATTCAAAATGGATGGAGAGATAAAGAGTTTCCAAGACTGGCAAGGCTTAAAAGACTATGCAACCACAAGATAACATTGCAGGAAATATTAAGGGGGTATTCTATAAAAGAGGAAAAATCCCAAGAATAGCATTAAATAGAAATATAGAGACAATCTACAGAAAGAAAGACTTCAAAGGTAACACGATGTCAATAAAAGCGTATCTATCAATAATCACTCTCAAAGAGAATGGCCTAAATGCGCCCATAAAACGGCACAGGGTTGCAGATAGGATAAAACGACAGGACCCATCCATATCTTGTCTACAAGAGACCCATTTTGAAGTCACGCCCAGTAAAGATAAACCCAGACTGAAAGTGAAGGGATGAAGAAGCATCTTTCATGCCAATGGGCCTCAAAAGAAGGCCTAGGTAGTGATTCTCATATCAGACAAATTAGATTTTAATCTAAAGACTGTAGTCAGAGATAAGAAGGACACTACATAATTCTTAAAGGGGCTATCCACCAAGATGATCTAACAATTGTAAATATCTATGCCCCCAATATGGGAGCAGCCAATTACATAAGAAAACTGTTAATCAAGATAAAGAGTCATATTGATATGGATACATTAATAGTAGGAGATCTTAACATGCCTCTCTCAGAAATAGACAGATCACCCAAGCAGAAAATCAATAAAGAAACAAGAGCATTGAATGACACATTGGGCCAGATGGACCTCATAGATATATACAGAACATTCCACCCTAAAACAACAGAACACTCATTCTTCTCAAGTAAACATGGAACCTTCTCAAGAATAGACCACATACTGGGTCACAAATCAGGACTCAACTGATACCAAAACACTGAGATTATTCCCTGCATATTCTCAGATCACAATGCTTTGAAACCGGAGCTCAATCACAAGGAAAAGTTCGGAAGGAACTCAAACACCTGGAAGCTAAAGACCACCTTGCTTAAGAATGCTTGGATCAACCAGGAGATCAAAGAGAAACTGAAACAATTCATGGAAACCAATGAGAATGAAGACACTTCTGTCCAAAACCTATGGGATACAGCAAAGGCAGTCCTAAGGGGGAAATACATAGCCATCCAAGACTCCCTCAAAAAAAACTGAAAAATCCAGAACACACTAGCTGTCTCTACACCTTAAAGAACTGGAGAATCAACAACAAATCAAACCAACTCCACACATAATAATGAAAATAGTCAAGATTAGAGCAGAGATCAATGAGGTAGAAACCAGAGATACAGTAGAATGTACCAATGAAACTAGAAGCTGGTTTTTTGAAAGCATCAATAAGATCGATAAACCATTGGCCACACTAATCCAAAAGAAAAGAGAGAAAGCCCAAATTAATAAAATTATGAATAAAAGGGAGAGATCATAATGAACACCAAGGAAGTAGAAACAATCATCAGAAGTTATTATCTACAGTTATATGCCAATAAACTAAGCAACCTAAATAAAATGGATGCATTCCTGGAAAACTATAAACTCCCAAAATTGAACCAGGAAGAAATTGACAACCTGAATAGACTGATATCTAGTAATGAAATTGAAGCAGTGATCAAAAACCTCCCAAAAAACAAGAGCCGAGGCCTAACAGATTCCCTGGGGCATTATACTAAACTTTCAAATAAGAAATAATACCGATTCTCCTGAAGCTATGTAAAAAAATTGAAGCAGAAGGAGAACTTCCAGACTCTTTCTATGAAGCCAGCATTACCCTGATCCCCAAACCAGGCAAAGACCCTACCAAAAGGGAGAATTTCAGAACAATATCACTGATGAATATGGATGCTAAGATTCTCAAGAAGATCCTAGCAAACAGGATCCAACAGCACATTAAAAAGATTATTCACCATGACTAGGTAGGATTCATCCCTGGGCTACAAGTATGGTTCAACATTCACAAATCAATTAATGTGATAGAAAAAATTAATAAGAGAAGAGAGAAGAACAACATGGTGCAATTGATGCAAAAAAAGCATTTGACAAAATCCAGCATCCGTTCCTGATTAAAACACTTCAAAGTATAGGGATAGAGGGAACATTCCTCAACTTCATCAAATCTATCTCTGAAAGACCCACAGGAAATATCATCCTCAATGGGAAAAAGCTTGCAGCCTTCCTGCTGAGATCAGGAACATGACAAGAATGCCCACTCTCACCACTCTTGTTCAACATAGTATTAGAAGTCCTAGCAACAGCAATCAGACAACAAAGAGAAGTAAAAGGTATCCAAATTGGCAATGAAGAAGTCAAACTCTCTCTCTTTGCAGATGACATGATTCTTTATATGGAAAAGCCAAAAGACTCCACCCCCAAACTACTAGAACTCATACAACAAATCAGCAACATGGCAGGATACAAAGTCAATGTACAGAAATCAGTGGCTTT
>NW_026742531.1:0-4001 GCF_022355385.1 Mustela nigripes
AGGCATTGAAAAATATAAAACAATATTCGTTTTTAAGTTCAGAGCTGTCAGCTCATGAAGTGAGAAGATCTTCCCTGAGGAATACTGAGGGAAGGGCAGGTCAGGTTGCAAAGAGAGATGTGGATTTCTTGATTGGGGACCTGTAGCCCCCTTCCAGGACAAGGTATTGTCCTCACCTCACAGAGGAACCATAAAAGTTAGGGTTAGGGTTAAGGTTAGGGTTAGGGTTAGGGAAGCCTTCAAACAAGAGATACATTCTCATTCATTCCCCCACAGAGTCCAGACCCATCCCTGGGCTCCCCAGCCTCCAGAAAAGTTGGAGGAAGATGAATGGCTACTACCCACTCCTCAACTCTGCTCCTGGAAAGCTCCCGTTCACCAGGGCCCCCGGGTGTTCCGCATCATCTTGACGCATATTCCGGGCGGCCGGAACATTCCCCAAGCAAGAAAGGGCCCTCAGCCACGGGTAACTGGGTAGTCTCCAGGGCTGCCCAATACTGGCCAATTCTCACTATCGTTCTGCCCAAATCAGTATTGATTTGGCCGGTAAAAGCCTGGTGAACTCGCTTCGGGTGCTGAGAAAGGGCCCTCAGCACAGAGGACATAGCATCCACAGGGCTGTCCAACGCCGGCCTATTCTGATGAGCATTCTGCTCAAATAGATAACAATATGGGCAAAATGCTTGTGAGAATTGGCGGCTCTATTGGCTAACTCACTTTAGGCGCACCAGGTCTACAGGGTTGATCCTAACCCTCAACTAAGGCTTCTGGGTGGGTCACCACAGTGTCGGCATATACGTGCTGCCCTGCCCCTACCAACTAACCCTAACCCTAGTTTGGGTGTTCAAGCTTCCATCCCCAGAGGCCTGGCTCCCTAGACTTTGAGACTAGGGACCCCATATTCCCAACACAGGACTCTGGCTGCCACCCATGAGGAAACTGGACCCCATGGCCCTGTGCAAAACCCTCCTGGCTAGAGATACTTCCATGTCTCCTAAGGACACCCACAGCTTACAAGGACCCACACACCACAATCCTGGAGCCTGATGGGCCACCAGAGCAATGCCCTCAACTCAGCCATCTGGAGATCCTGGGTCTGCACTGGCATATCAGGCCTGCCATTCTCCAAGGACCAAACCCTAACCCTACTTCGGTGTTCAGGCTCTGGACCCCAGAGGTCTAAAACCCAATCCCTCCCATGGATGGGAGCATCAGATTGATGGCCTTCCTCAGACTCTTAGTCAGGAGGAGACCATTTCATTTTGTGCTCTCTAACACCCTCAGAGCCCTAGAACTCGGCATGCTCCCCTGAGGCCATTTCTGCCATCTTTTATCCTCCAGACCAAGACTGAGGAGTGTCCTGATTCCCGCCCTCAACTATGCCCTTGGATGTATCGATATGTGTGCTGGCAGATCCGACCTGCCTTGTCTCTAAGTAACCCTATCCCTAAGCCAAACCCTAATACTAACCCTAGCCCAGGTTGAGTGTTCCACTCTCAATCCTCCAATGCCTGGTCCCCAAAGCCCCGAGATGGGGGACCCCTGAGCTGCACAGCATCATTGCACCTGATCACAGGAGGACACACTGCCATTTGGAAATGTACTGAACCCACGGAGCAGAAGGAACCTGCTTGCCTTCTTGAGGCCATCCCCTTTTCTGGCGGCCCCAAGGACAAGGAACCGAGTCTCCAAGGACAAGGAACCAGTCCTGTAGAAATGCGACCCCAACTCAGGCATCGAGCTGCGTCACCACAGCACTGGCAGGTAGGGGATGACATGCCTCTATGACTTAACCCTAAGCTTCATTTGCGTATTCTGGCTTCCCACACCAGAGGTCTGGCTCCCTAGCCCTCCAGACTGGGGATCCCGTATTCCCAATGCAGGAATCTGGCTGCCAAACCAGAGGAAACTGGACCCCATGGCCCTGTGCAGGACCTCCTGTGCTGGAGAAAACTCCATGCCCCTAAAAGATTCCCACCTTCCGAGGACCCACACACCACAATCCCAGAGCCCGACGGACTGCCAGACAAATGTCCTCAACTCAGCCCTCCAGAGAGCCTGAGTCTGCACTGGCACATCAGGCCTGCTGTTCTCCCAGGACCAAACACTAACCCCAGGTTGTGTTAACAGGACCAGGACCCCGAGACATGACACCCAATCCCTTCCATGGATGGGAGCATCAGACTGATACCCATATTCAGAGTCTCAGACAGAAGGAGACCATTTCATTTGGTGCTCTCTAACACCCTCAGAGCCCTAGAAACCAGCATGCTCCCCTGATGCCATTCCCGCCATCTTTGCCCCTCCAAGCAAAAAACCCATGGCCTGAGGAGCCTCCTGCATCCCGTCCTCAACTCAGTGCTTGTGTGAGCCTATATCTGTGTTTCCAGATCCGACTTGCCTTGTCCCTAAGACATAGTCCTAACCCTAAGCCTAACTGTAACCCTAATCCCTAACTCTAACCCTAATCTTAAACCCTAACCCCACCCTATCCCTAACTCTGACTCTAAACCTAACATTTTCCCTAAGACATAACCCTAACCCTTGTCCCTAAGACATAACACTAGACCTAACCCCTAACCCTAACCCTATCCCTAACCTATATCCCTAACTCTAACCCTCCAGACAGGGGATTCAACATCCACACCAGGAGACTCTGCCTGCCCTCCAGAAAGAAAGATGCATGAGTACCTACACACTCGCATCATCGGCAGCGCCTCGGACATAATGCCGGATTCTGCCACAAGCCAGATGCATGTCCACTCAGCCCTGAGGGAGCCCACCTCAATACCAGCATATCAGAGCTTCCATGCCACTAGTCCTTAACCCTAACCCGAGGTTGTGTGTACAGGCTTCCGTAGCCTTAGGTCTAGCCCACAAACTGGCCAGATTGGAGACGCCTGAGACTCACTCTGGCACTCTGCCAGCTGGCTATGTTGTTATGGTGCCATTTGTAGCTAGTCAGACCTCAGAGCAGGGAATAACTTCATGTCCCCTAAGGCAAGCCTCGGCATCTGATCCCCTCCTGAACAAAAACCCAGATTCACACGAGCCACCTATTACCCGTCCTTAACTCAGCCCTCCATGGAGCCCGCCTCAGCACTGGCAGATCAGACTTGCCATGCCCCTAGGCCATAACCCTAACCCTAGTTTGGGTTTTCAGGCTTCCATTCTGAGATTCCAGGCAACAAACCCCCTGGATTAAGGAACCTTGACATATACACTAGGACTCCACTCGCCATACAGTAGAAACCTATGCAATTTGGAGTTGTGCTGAACTGTCAGAGCGGGAGAAACCTGACCCTATAAAGACACTCCCACCATCTGTGGCCCCCCCGGTCATAAAATCGGATTCTGCTGAGCTGCTGGACACACGCCCTCAACTCAGCCCTGAGGGGACCCCACTTCAACATCAGCAGATTGGGTCACCATGTCCCTAGGCCCTTACTATTACCCCTGTTTGGGTTTTCAGGCTTCCATCCCCAAGTCCCCTAGATTAAGGACTACTGAGCGACACCACAGGGCTCCACCTGCCACACGGGAGGAAACCTTGTGGTTTGGAGCTGCACCGAACCCTCAGACCAGGAGAAACCTGTAAGCCCCCCTAACGCCATCCCTACCATGAGTCACCCCCATGGCCATAAAACCGGATTCTGCTGTGATACCATATCTATGCCCTCAACTCAGCCCTTAGAGGAGCCCACATCAGCACCAGCACATCGGGCCTGCCATGTCCTTAGCCCTTAACCCTAACCCTAGGTAGGGTGTACAGGCTTTCATGCTCAGATGCCTGTCCCCCAAGCCCACCAGATTGGCCACTTCTGAGATTCATGCCAGTATAGATTTAGGATGCCTCAGTGACACCCCAGGATGGCATCTGCCACACAGGAGGAAACCATGCCATTTGGAGCTCTGCCGAACCCTCAGGGTGGGAGAAAACTCCATGCAACCCTGAGTTCACCCCCAGGGCACAAAGTTGGAGTCTGACATGCCCCCTGATA
>NW_026742532.1:0-4000 GCF_022355385.1 Mustela nigripes
AGCTTTGACCGCTATGTGGCCATCTGTGATCCCTTACACTATGCCACAGTGCTCACCAATGAAGTTATTGCTGGAATAGGTGTAGCTGTGATGGCTCGGAGTTTTATAATCCTCTTTCCCCTTCCCTTCCTCTTCAAGAGGCTGCCTATCTGCAGATCCAATGTTCTTTCCCATTCCTACTGCCTGCACCCAGACATGATCAAGCTGGCCTGTGCTGATATCACTATCAACAGCATCTATGGATTCTTTGTTCTTTTATCCACGTTTGGATTGGACATGATATTTATCTTTCTCTCATATGTGCTCATTCTGCATTCAGTCATGGCCATCGCTTCCCGCAAGGAACGCCTGAAAGCTCTCAACACTTGTGTTTCACATATCTTGGTTGTGCTTGCATTTTATGTGCCGATGATTGGAGTCTCAGTAGTGCACCGCTTTGGGAAGCATGCCCCACGCTTTGTACATGTCCTCATGTCCAATGTGTACCTCTTTGTCCCTCCTGTGCTCAACCCTCTCATTTATAGCGCCAAGACAAAGGAGATCCGCCGAGCCATTATCCGCATGTTTCGCCCTGTCAAAATGTGACTGTCATGTTTGATTTTAATATCTGATGCTGACTGTAGTCATAAGTTATCATCCATGGTGTCATTTTCATCATCATCAACATCATTGTCATCAGCAGTATCATTGTCATATCCCAAATGATGAGACAGGCTTGTGTGGTGGAGGAAAAGTAAGCACTCAGGAAATGGAGCTACTGAACTTGTAATACAAAACCAGTGACAGTACGTTGAGCAGAACTCCGGGGCATTCAGAAAAGGTAAATATCAGAGGTAACTGAGTGATTTGACACTCCAAAGGAAGATTAATCTAAGCTATTCATTTTACTTAAAATAAATATTGTGGCTATAACAATAATTAATATATTGTTCTTGAAAGTGTCTGTTTGAAATTTCTGATGCGCACTAATTCATGTTACTTTCTTAACAATACCAGGAGGTGTAGAGAATTAAGTCAGGTTTTCAGAGTAACAGAGATAGTACATGACCCAGATGAGACTCAATACTTGTCTGTCTCCACTGTGTGCACCTGGCACCAAGGACCCCTCCCACCTGGTGCATTGTTGGCCTCACTACTAAGCACACTCCCAGTCTCCTTGCCTTCACCTCCCCTGCTTCAAGTTCACGAAGTGAAATGTGATGGACTGTCAGAACTTGCCGTAAGTGTGTGAATAATTATGACTCAGGAGAAATGATAAAACCTGACATCTAGAAGAAACTCCAGATACTTCTCTACTTCTCTTATCTGCTCACCAATCCATCCTCCCACAGGGAAAACAGTACTCAATAGCTGAACCATAAACCCTTGCAGTTTTTGACATTGTACTAAGTACAGGATTCTCTTGATTTTCTTTTTTGGGATTTTAAATTTTTCCACACAATGACAAAGACATTATATAATTATGCCTTTCTAGAATTTCCAGCTACAAATCATGGAAAAAGCAGAACAGAGAATATATGATTGAACACTACAAACAAAGTATTTTGAAATTTCTATTGGGTTGGTATTTCTGCATGCTCTTTCCTTTAGAGCAATGTAATTTCCTGGCAGAATTAGAGTGCTCTCAAGATGAGGTTTGGGCTCATACAGACCAAATTAAAGCAGATCCTCTGGAGGCTGAAATACCATCAGGGAGGCTGAGCCAGAGACCTCAAGCAACTGAACATAAAGTCATCTAGAGTTTTCCTTTTCATGTAGTTCTCTTGACACAACATGAAGAAATAGTATCAGGGGCCAGAGGGAGGGAAATGATGTAAGTATTTGCAGTCCAGGTTTCCAAACATGCCCATTAGTGAAACAGGAGACTCCTATAAGTGGCCTTGTCCACTAAATAAAGTAATTTACAAGCATGACTGAGTACCATCACTGACCATGATTTCAAATGGAAAATAAGGAGTCAGACCACAGCCTTTAGTCAGTTTAAATAGTGACCTTTTATTTTATTTTATTTTATTTTATTTATTTATTTGACAGAGATCACAAGTAGGCAGAGAGGCAGGCAGAGAGAGAGAGAGGGAAGTAGGCTCCCAGCTGAGCAGAGAGCCCAATGCGGGACTCGATCCCAGGACCCTGAGATCATGACCTGAGCCGAAGGCAGCGGCTTAACCCACTGAGCCACCCAGGTGCCCCAAATAGTGACCTTTTTGATTCTTACAAAAAGCTCTATATTGTCAAATCGAACAAACATAACATGGAGAACATTAGGAGAAGGAAAGGAAAAATGAGAGGGGATACGAACCATGAGAGACTGTGGACTCTGAGAAACAAATGGAGGGTTTTAGAGGGGAGGGGCATGGGGGACGGGTGAGCCTAGAGGTGGGTATTAAGGAGGGTATATATTACATGGAACACTGGTTGTGGTGCATAAACAATGAATCTTGGAACACTGCATCAAAAACTAATGATGTATTTATGGTGACTAACATAACACAATAGAAAATAAAAAATATATAAAAATTAAAAAATTAAAGAAAATAGTATTAATGTGTATGTCATGAAAGTGTTGTTGAATGAATATAGAAATGCAAAACAAGAGGGGGAAACTGTAGTATGTGAAAGTGTGGAAAACACTCACTGATTCCCACTCGGGGGGGAGAGAGGAAAACCATCCTATGACTACAGGCCTCACGTTGACAGTTAGGGTAGAAAGGAAAAAAGACAAGGAAAACTGGGATAGGAGCATCCTATCAGCACTTCTAGCTCCTCTTGATATTATTTCCACCCTTCTTCCACCATCATCTGTTAGAAATGGGGCTTGTTTGAAGGGATAGAGAAATGATGCTTTTAAGGTTCTCTTCCTCTTGTGAGGCAGGTGCTGTAACTTACAGGCAGTCCTGCCTCCTTCAACCTGAGAAGGCCAATAAGAACACCACGTTTCTGGTTTACATACAGACTCTCTTTGCCTCTTTGTATATAAGAAGTTTTCTTTGAACTCACCACTTTTCCCTATCAAAATGGGAAAAAAACCCAGATTTTGGGCAACCAAAAAGGAGAAAAGAAAAATTGCATACTTCTTTTGTTATAGACCCTTTAGGTCTACCTCATAAATTAGGTCACATTAGAAATTAGCTAATGACCACGGCTCAGCTAAGCTTGCAAGGAAACTACAATGAGGTTTATGGGGGGGAAAAAGCTCTGAGAAATAAAAGTCATGTTTTTGCATGGTCTTGTCAGGAGTGTCAATCTCATCCCCCAGGGTCTGTGTTAGGCAGGTCTTTGAAGGGACAGACAAGAAAGTAGAACAAGAATTATGGCAGTGTTGGATTTCTGACACCCATGCCTCATAGGAAAACCCATACAAGTAGAATGTAATGCAGAATTGAGAAAACACACATCCATTGTCAGGGGCCCTTCTATGGGATTAATATCTGTGTGAGCCCAGGAACCAGGAGAACTTGCAGAAACAGGAACGTGGTAGCAGAGGGTCATGGACAGGCCCCTGGGCATGGCTGACCATCAGCCCCACTTGCTCAGTACCCCGGAGATACAGCCCCACCTCCAGGAAGCCATCCTCAGACCTGGTCAGTTCTGCTAGGAGGAGTCAGCTTCATGCCTCAGCTGTGATTCAGCACGAAAGAGAAGAGCTCCTTCCTAGATACTGTCGTGCAAAAGGAGACCTAGGAGCAGGGGCACAGATTGTTTCTTCTGATTTAGGGTTCTCCACAGCAAGGGCATTGCCTCACTGGGAGGATAGCCTCCTCTCTCTCTGTGTCACTGTCTCGCTCAGGACTCAGAGCTGAGGGCTCAGAACACTGCACTGTGCTATTTCATTTCAGAGAGGAGGGGATCCATGTGCTGGGGACTCTGCATTGAGCACAGGCAACCAGAGGGTCTCCACACAGCTGAGTGGGGTATGTGCCCTGAAGAGGGCTCAGGTTTCATAGACACAGCAAAGGGCTCATGAAGTCAGCCATCCCTTTGTGAACTACCATCCTCCTGT
>NW_026742533.1:0-4000 GCF_022355385.1 Mustela nigripes
GCCATGTGTCCTTTCATGCACATTTGATAACCAGGCACATATCATGATTTTCATGTTGGCATAAATAAACCAAACTCTGGGAATTGCCTTCCATCTGCCCTACCACCTCTGGGCATGTTTCCTGAGTTGCTGCTCTGTGGGAGTCCCTTTTCCCACCCCACTGATGGAAGACCCTGTAGAAAACCATACCACATCCCCTGGGATCTCTTTTATCCTTTCCGTGTAATCCTCTCTGGCTCTCAGTGTGTCTGTGCTCCTAAAGACACCTCTGACTAGGACTGCCCTGGGCTCCTGGAACTACTTTGTACCCAGTTACCCAGTCCGAGAAAATGAGGTGTAAGTGCCGAATATGACCACTAGGCCCACTGAACTCTCCTCCCCAAAGGCACTTAGATTCCCATTAAAAGGTACAGTAGGGAGAAATTCCCTCCCTGGCCTGGGAAAGACTAACTCAGGAACACAAGTTACCTCTCGGTTCTCTTGCCCCTGTCAGGACAAACTTCCTGACTTTATTTATGGTGCTGAAAACCACCCCTTTCACAGCCATGAACTCAAAATGGTCACAGACTTAAGGAGAATTCTCATAGCAACCATGCAAGATGATTATGTAATAGAAAATGGTCAGGACTTTGCATTTAGTGAAGAGTTCTGTCACTGTAGCAAAAGTAAAATATGTAACAAGAAAACTTAAGATGAACAACCTTGTTGCATCCAACGTTACCACTGAGAAAAGGAACAAAGAAGACACTGATAAAGGGACAATATTTGGGCCCCTGGGTGGATCAGTGGGTTAAAGCCTCTGCCTTCGGCACAGGTCATGATCCCTGGGTCCTGGGATCAAGCCCCGCATCAGGCTCTCTGCTCAGCAGGGAGCCTGCTTCCTCCTCTCTCTCTCTGCCTGCCTCTCTGCCTACTTGTGATCTCTGTCTGTCAAATAAATAAATAAAATCTTTTTAAAAAAAGAAAGACAATATTTGCAGATTAAATACCCAATAAGGACTCCCATACGCAAGACATAAAGGTACTTTGAACGCACTGAATGGGCAGAAGGAACACACTTTTAATAAAAAGCCAGCATAAGACTCGGATACATATGTTACCAAAGAAGACACATGCATGGTTCAAAAGCCCATAAAACGGTCATCAATGTGACTAGTCTGCAGGGCAATGTATGCCAATCCAGGGATCATTTCCATGAACGAATGAGATTCTGTACAAAAGACAACGCCACGTGTTGCTGAGAAGCATTTCTATTCTTTTTTTCTTTTTCTTTCTTTTTTTTAGGTTTTATTTATTTATGGAGCAGAGTGAGAGCACAAACAGGGTAGAAGCATTGGGAAAGGGAGGAGCAGGCTCCCTGCTGAAACAAGGAGGCCAATGCAGGGCTGGATCCCAGACCCCGGAATCACATCCTGAGCCAAAGGCAGACACTTCACCAACTGAGTGCCACAGGGCCAGGAGGCCCTGGCCATTGATTTCTTAGATATGATATCAAAATTCTCACTAATGAAAGAACAAATTGATAAACTGGACTACGTCACAATTTAAAACGTTGGTGTTTCAAAAGACATTGTTGAGAGAACACAAAGTCATGTCACACATAGAGAGAAACTAGGTGTAACTTCCATACCTGCTGAAGGTCTCCTAAGAGAACATTGAAAAAACGCTCAAAAGTCAATAGGAAGAAGACAAACAATCCAATTTTAAACAGGTCAAATAAAAGTGCCTGGGTGGCTCAGTTGGTGAAGTGGCTGCCTCTGGCTCAGGTCACCATCTCAGGGTCCTGGGGTCTAACCCCTACCCTCCCCCATCAGTCTTCCCACTGAGCAGGGAGTGTGTTTCTCCTCTCCCTCTGGCCTCCTCACCCCACCCCACAGCCCTGCTCTTGCTCTCCTTCCCTCTCTTGCAAATAAATAAATAAAATCTTTCAAAAAGGAAATAAAATAAAATGGATTCAAAGATTTATAAAAACACTTTAGCAAAGAATACACATGAAAGGCTTGGAAAAACACCGCATGACCTACATCATTAGTTATTAGGAAAATCGATATTTAAACCACTATCTGCCAATGAAAATGGCAAAAATGAATGGAATCTCCATTCTGTGTCGTAGCAAGGAGGTGAGGGATCTAGATTACTCATACACTGTGTATGGGAACATTAAATTCTATAAGCACTGCAGAAAATAGTTTGAAAATTCTTTTTTTTTTAATCTTTCATTGAATAAAGACAGAGCAACTAAAAGTGAGTGGAGGGAGGGGCAGAGGGAGAGGCACAGAAGCTCAAGTAGACTCCCACTGAACATTGAGCCCTACCTGGGGCTCTGTCTCACCACCAATGAGATCATGACTTGAGCCAGAATCAATGTCAGATGCTTAACTGACTCAGTCACCCAAGCACCCTAACAGTCCAGAAATTCTTCAAAATATTAAACCTATACCTACCATAGACCATCCCCATCCAATCAAATGAAAAAAGAAAAGGTACATTCCCAAAAAGTTACTGTCTATTTCTAATTGTCATTCATCTCCATCCACAGAGGAATGACCACCACAAATTGTGACATATCCAGCTCATGGGATACTATGCGGTTTCGCAGAGTAATCTCTTCGCTTATATAACACTATGGGAAGACATTTTCTTTTGCTCTGATAATTCCTCAGAGTAAAAAACATCAAAACAACTTACATAGCATACGATGGTGTTAAGAGAAAACCTTAGAAATTGCAAATAATTCTACTGTAACAGGAAGCCAATCAATGCTTTCCTGACGTATGAATGGAAGGGAGGAATTGCTAGAAGGACAAGGAAACTTGTGGGGGTGATAGATACACCCACTACCGGGGTGATACATATATATGCTCAAACTTAATAGATATAGGACATTAATTACATACACTTTACTGCATGGAAATTATATCTCAGCATCCCTGTAGAAACACTTTGAAATACAAAAAAGACCTTTCATACCCTGAAACTCAATAAGTGGTTTTGATATTTTCCCAAAAAATCAACCATATGATTTGCAAGCTCAAAGGAGACAGTGCATCATTTCTTAGGATACGAAAATGAATTTATCTATCTTTATCTCAACCTCAAGAGAACATAAATGGAAGCCACAGTATAGAAGCATGTTTCTCTCTGACAAAGGACTTTTCTCCAGAATTGGGTATCATCTAGTCTGAGAAGATAATCAAAAGAATAAAAGAAATGGCCAAAAGGCTCAAAATGAAACTTCACAAAACAAGACATATCATTAGTTATAATACTAGCACACGAAGAGACACACAACTCTTTAGTTGTGAGGGAAAGAAATCAGTATACAATGAAATACCATAGCATATGGTAATTGCTTCATAAGCATAGGAAAACCCAATGGGATACCTGCTACACTGGTTTCATTTTTCTTTTCCTTTCTTTTTATTTTTTTATTTTTTTAATTTCTTTTTTTTTATTAATTAATTTATTTTCAGAAAAACAGTATTCATTATTTTTTCACCACACCCAGTGCTCCATGCAATAAGCCCGAACCCAACATGGGGTTCCAGTTCAGGACCCTGAGATCAAGACCTGAACTGGTATTGAAAGACCCCTCTCCCCTTGCTAAAGGCTTGTTTAAGTAACCTGATATCCCCAAAGCACCCCCTATCCCCTTGCTGAAGGCTTGATTGTTCCCATAGCCAGATGGCAACACATACCAGGATGTCTATTGTCTGTGATCAGCCGGTCTGTCAAAAGAAAAGACAAATGAGGAATAGAGTGTACCTGGGACTTTCCAGAGTGCTGAGCCAAGGCCCACCAGAACAAACCTTTGTGTCCTTGCCTTAAACCCAGCGCCTGACAATGCTTGATTTAAGTTAACCAATCAGATTCCTGTAACCAAGCATCTGCTTCTGTAAGCTCGCTTCCCGCCACCCCAACCCTTGCCCTATATAATCTGCTCCCCAATCTATCCCGGCACGCTCAGCCCACAAAGGCTGATGCGTCCGCAGGCGCCTGT
>NW_026742534.1:0-3997 GCF_022355385.1 Mustela nigripes
CCCCCCCAGCCCTGTTCATATATGTGAGGTCATTATTCTTGGCACCTGAACCTGGGTTTGCACTGCCCCAGGTTCTGTGAACTAGGACAAAGTTTTGTCATCTCTGTCCAAGCTCACACCCTTTATATATATATTTGGATTAGAAAAGTGAACTGGCCTTTGTCTGAAAATCAGTGAAGCCAAGCACCCAGTAAATTGGTACTTAATTGCTCCTTCAGGATCCACTTAGAATAATAGCTGAGAAAAGGTGTCCCCAGGTGTCTCCCATTGGCAGTGACAAACTTTGCTGAAGATGAGTCACAAGTTCTTGGCAGGATTAGCTTAAATAGGGGAAGAACGCTTTTTATCTAGACTGATCTTGTCCTAGATTGCATACTGCTACAGTGTCACCACGTTTCCAACCTCAGTCAGGACTGATGGTAAAAGGATGGCTATACATGAAATCCATTAGCTCCACAAAGGTGAAGAATTTTTTTCAAGGTAATTAAGAGTATTGTGAAGATGGCTCATTCTGTTGGGTGATATAAATGGATGAGAAACATTCTGCTCATAGTTCTAAGTATGCTTAATTTTTATCATTAACTATTTATAAGACCTGATATTTTTCATTTAGCTGACCTACAATCATTAACATTTATAGATTTATCACTCTGTATTATTATATTATTACTGTTTGATCACTAAATGAATAGACCAACTAAGATGTAAAGACTGGTGGAGAGTTAGGGTTTGCATTCATACCTCAATCATAATAGTAACCATATAAATTCTTTGTTGATTTTTTTTTCTTGAATTCCTTTGGACATTCAATGAGGTGAGATTCAGTGGGGCAACTAGCAAATTACATAGCAAAGAATTCTAGCCTGGAATCCCAAAGTCCTGGGACTATGTACTAGTTTTGTCACTAATACTGTGAGTGACTAGGGTAAGTCACTTGGATGCCTCTGTGACTTTACAATAAATGGGTAGGACTAGGTTGTCTTCAAAACATCTTTCACATTTAAACCCAAACATTTGAGATTTTGGCATTTTCTGATTTTTATTTTTCTGTTCTTAAAATATTTTTGCAATAGGAATATTTAACTTCATATGTAGTAGATGAACATTGGATTAATTATATGGTGTCTGAAAATTCTCAAACTTCTTTAGAGATAAAATAATAGAAGTAGTCAACTTCTCCATTATTAAGTGAATACCTTACAATAACAATAATTCTACAGTTTTGAAATTATGAACAATAAATTAGAGCTAAGATAAAATATACTATGGAGTATTATGCCTCCATCAGAAAGGATGAATACCCAACTTTTGTAGCAACATGGACGGGACAGGAAGATATTATGCTGAGTGAAATAAGTCAAGCGGAGAGAGTCAATTATCATATGGTTTCACTTATTTGTGGAGCATAACAAATATCATGGGGAGGACATGGGGAGTCAGAAGGGAGTTGGGGGAAATTGGAAGGAGAGGTGAATCATGAGATACTATGGACTCTGAAAAACAATCTGAGGGGTTTGAAGTGGGGGGGGGCGGGGTGGGAGGTTGGGGTACCAGGTGGTGGGTATTATAGAGGGCACAGATTGCATGGAGCACTGGGTGTGGTGAAAAGAAATAAACTTATGCTGAAAAGAAATAAATTTAATTAAAAAAATAAACAAGTTTACTTAGATGAAAAAAAATATTTCATATAAAATCCAACCTATCTTTATAAAAAACTAAGTAAAATGAACATTTAAATTTCAGGGATTTGAGGACACTTTGTGCTGGTTCTTTAAAGTAATCAAATCATCCAAGATGCATTTTTATTTTTTTGAAACTTGGGTGTTGAAGGGTCTGGTAAGCATGGAGAATTATCACTGTTTAACTGTTCTATCACCCTACATGTGGAGAGTCATGATGTACATGTTTAAACTTGGCAATTCACACCTTTTTTAATAATTCTGTAATGCTTGATGAGGATAAAAGCCAATGCCCTATGGACCTCAGGAGAGAAAGGTTTTTTGTTATTTTCAGAAGAAGAAGTGACTGGATGAAGTCCAAAAGAGATTTTATGGCCATTATCACAGAAAGAATCTTGGCTTCCAAATTCTTTGATCTTCCTGTTGACCAATTGGATGAGGAGACTGTCCACCTGCCGTGGAAATTATAGTGAGAGGGTAGTTATCTGAGGGTTAATTTGTTCCCTGAATGTGAATCAGTTTGTTGACACTTCCTTGTGCTGAGCACCTGTTCAAAACTTCCATTTGGGTTTCAGTTATTTATTTTTCTGTCCTCACACTGGAGTTAAGAGAAAGGTTGGATAGAAGGTTTCCTTCCCAATAGGTTCTTTTGGTACTCCAGTTATGCTGTGTGATCAACCTTAGTGTGATCGACTGCTCAGTGTTTGGTGATGGAGGTGTCTGTCTCCTCTTAGGTGTGGCTACAGCCTTAAGAGTGTCTGGCTTATAATCTGTGTGGTGGAGTGGACTGTGAGGGATGATTGGGGGGTGTCAGGTGGTTAGAATCCTAGGGAGGAAATCAGTGGTAAGTGGAGGACCTTACAGCGAGACATCCATGGGGCAAATCCAACTCTGTCCCTTTTCAGCCTGTTTCAGCTTTTCAGTCTCACAGTGGTCCCTGGAGTTAAACAGGAGTCACCCACCAGACTATGTTGAGGAGCTAGTAAAGTTCCAGGAGAGCAAATAAAATCTCCAGATCTCCAACTGAGTTGGACAAAAATAATTTTCACTACTTTTGATCCCCCCAAAATATAAAATAAGTTAAAGCAATATTATTACATTTGTTATCTCTGGCAAAGTGATAGGGCTGACCTGATACCTTGATGCAGGGAAGATGCAGATGGCGCTCCATCATTTGCATCACCTTTGAATAGAATTTATACTAAAACAGCCTATTGCTTTGAGTCAGAGAAATTTTTTGCTCTTCTATTCAAAGAATCATTTTCACCTTACAAAATGGTGACATGACTTGATCATAGGTGTTTATTCATATGGTATAAACCTTTTAACTCTTCAGTGGTAAATATATTTACTGAAGTTTGACAAAAAGCAGAATTTTTAGAAAAGATTTTATTTATTTATTTGACAGACAGAGATCACAATTAGGCAGAGAGATAGGTTGAGAGAGAGAGAGAGAGAGTGGGGAAGCAGGCTCTCCACCAAGCAGAGGGCCTGATGTGGGGTTCAATCCCAGGGCCCTGGGATCATTACCTGAGCCGAAGCAGAGGCTTTAACCCACTGAGCCACCCAGGGCCCCAAAAGCAGAATTTTTATTTTTTATTTTTTCAGCGTAACAGTATTCATTAGTTTTGCACCACACCCAGTGCTCCATGCAATCGGTGCCCTCTCTAATACCCACCACGTGGTTCCCCCAACCTCCCACTCCCCATCCCTTCAAAACCCTCAGATTGTTTTTCAGAGTCCACAGTCTCTCATGGTTCACCTCCCCTTCCAATTTCCCTAAACTCCCTTCTCCTCTCCATCTCCCCTTGTCCTCCTTGCTATTTGTTATGCTCCACAAATAAGTGAAACCATATGATAATTGATTCTCTCTGCTTGACTGATTTCACTCAACATAATTTCTTCCAGTCCTTCCATGTTGCTACAAAAGTTGGGTATTCATCCTTTCTGATGGAGGCATAATACTCCACAGTGGATACTCCTTATCCATTCATCCATTGAAGGACATCTTGGTTCTTTCCATAGTTTGGCGACCGTGGCCACTGCTGCTATAAACATTGAGGTACAGATGGCCCTTCTTTTCACTACATCTGTATCTTTGGAGTAAATACCCAGTAGTGCAATTGCAGGGTCATAGGGAAGCTCTATTTTTAATTTCTTGAGGAATTTCCAAAGTGGCTGCACCAACTTGTATTCCCACCAACAGTGTAAGAGGGTTCCCCTTTCTCCACATCCCCTCCAACACATGTTGTTTCCTGTCTTGCTAATTTTGCCATTCTAACTGGTGTAAGGTGACATCTCAATTTGTTTTTTTTTTT
>NW_026742535.1:0-3997 GCF_022355385.1 Mustela nigripes
CTTGTTCAGATATTGCTCTGAAGTCTGAGGAGGACAGAGCAGGGCTGGACAGAATCAGGCCAGAGAAGAAACCAAACCATGTGTCCACACTGTCCCCCAGCACTGCTGCTCTGAGAGCTTTCGGAGTCCTCAACAGGCTTAGGATTTAGGGGCTTCTTCAGAACCGGGAGTGAAAACAACCATACGTCAAAAGAAAAGCTATGGCCCCCACACAAAAATAATAATCACAAATGAAAACTATGTTAACGCTGAAGTCCCAAAGTCGAAAATTGCCTTGAATCTGTCACTAGAAAGCACCCAAGGCCTCGCTCTCTGGGTTCTGGGTGCCCTGGGAATGGCTGGAGGCTCTGACACGCCCGTGCTGAACGATGGGGGCTAGCCTGCCCGCTGGCGGGGTGTCGGGGTTACCTATTGCAGCACTGTCCCCGGCCCGACCCCTGGCGGACATGGTGCAGCACGGCGTCTGGGGTGTTCCCGGTGCCCTGGGGTGCGCAGGAGGCTGGGCCCCGACACCCCCCCCCCCCGCCCCGCTTGTGCTTGTGGCCTGGGTTTTCTGCTCCAGGTGAGGGAGCGGCGCGGTGTCACTTTACCTGTGAGCAGAGGGTCCTCTGGAGAAGCCATGGGGCGGGGAGGTGCAGCAGGCGGCGGGAACTGGACAGCGCAGGCTCGGGGGCTAGGCTGGAGCGCGGGAGCGCATGGGCGGCGAGTCCGGTGGGTTCTGCAGTCCCCACTGGGCCTCAGCGCAGCACCCTGGCGCTGCGCGCCCCTCCTCCGCCAGCCCCTCCACCTCCACCCAGACTCTCCACTGCGTCCTCCATGAGCTCACTTCCCGCCTCCGGAATTAGCAAAGCCCCTTCTCAGGGCTGCTCCCGCCCCGCCCCCGCCTTCGCCCCCCTCCCTCCTGAGTCCTCCGCGAGCTCACTTCCCGCTTTGGAAATTAGCAAAGCCCCTTCTCTGCGCCGCCCCCGCCCCCCTCCCTCCTGAGACCCGGGCCCGGGCTGGGGTGCGGGGCGAAGCCCAGGCTGCCTCCGAGCATGCAGGAGGTCAGGGAGTGCATGATATATAGGCATAAGGCCATTCTAGAAAAATATCTTGGGGTTCTCTGGGAAATGCGGCATTGGTCCTTGCACTATGGTTTAATAGAAAAGGGATTATGCACCAAGTTACTTAAATGAGCATAGGTTGAAATCGTTTACTGAGAGTAAATATTTTAAATAGTTATATTTTAACTAAATCTATCATCAATCATAAATCTATTACACGAAGCTTACAGGCAATTTAAATGCTGAGCACTCTCTTCAGGGTTTTAAATAATCCGTGTCTGTCTTGGCACATGAGAATGCAAAGATAGGAAATGGTTTGTAAAAGATCATATAATAGCTTTTACTAATTCTATTTATTTGACAGACAGAGATCACAAGTAGGCAGATAGGCAGGCAGAGAGAAAGATTGGGAAGCAGGCTCCCCGCCAAGCAGAGAGCCTGATGAAGGGCTGGATCCCAGGACCCTGAGATCATGACCTGAGCCCAAGGCAGAGGCTTAATGCGGGGAGCCACCCAGGCGCCCCCAGATGAAATACATTTCTGACTTAGAAACTTCAGATAGAATTTTTTTGTCCATGATGACAACCGAAGAAAATGTGTCATCCCTAAACCTAATCTTAACCCCTAACAACGCTGAAACCTAAGCTGACCTTAAAGCCCAAACTAGAACCCTGAATCCCAAACCTGAAATGGAACCCAAAGCCTGTACCTGAGCCCTGGATCCAAGCCCTGAACCATGACCCCAAACCCTAAACCAGACCTCCAAGTCATGAACAATGAACCCAAATCTCAGCATGAAGCCAAACCCCAAATTTGACCTTGAACTTTATCCCCTAAGCCCGGAGTCTTAAAGCCTAAATCATAAACTTAAAGCCCTAAACTATAACTCTGTTCCCTTGTCCTTCACTCTAAATCCTCACCCTAACACTAAACCCAAAGCCTGATCTAGAATTCTGACTAAAACCTGAACCTGAACCCAAATTCAAACCCTTCACCACACTTTCCTTATGCACTTGCCATTGATGGATATTTGCAGTTTCTACCTTTTGATTCTTGTGAACATTGTTTGGGTTGGGGGCTAGGGTTAGGGTCTTGGATTAGGGTAGGGTCCAGGCTTGAGACCAAGTTGAGGTCAGAGTGTGGGTCTGCCTCAGGGCCATGTTCAGTGCCACTGTTTGGGTCAAGGACTGTTGTAATTCCACATTGTTTCCAATTCATTGTTCCTTAGCTATTTGGGGGGAAGTTGGGGGGTATTGGGCTCCATGCAGCTTGAATTTCCGGAATGAAATGGCTTCAGCTGGACCCCGGGAGGGAGCAGGACCTTCCACTGTAAGGGTGAGCTCCCACAGTCCTGCACTGCCTTCCACCGCCTGCAGAGGGCGCCAGACCGCAGCTCCCGCCCTGAGTCCAGGCTGCAGAGCCACAGCTGGGACCGGAGCCCCGCCTCTTCAGGACCCACTGTGGAGACTTCTGGAGAATGTGGGGCGCCTCCCACCCTGACAGGACAAGCTGAGGATGGTGTGGCTCTGCAGCCACACTGACCGGACCCGTTGTGGAGGACGCGCCCACACTGGCAGCAGTCGAACCTCCTAAGGACCAGACGCTGGAGGAGGTGAGGAGAAGCCCCCTGAGTGGACTGTCAAGGGGTTCATGGTCTCAGGACCCCACAGAGGAAGGGCGCCCTGTGTAGACACTGGGGCTTCCATCGTTTTGTGTAAGGAGACGTGGCCTACTGCTGTGCTGTGCGTGGGGCTGTGGGGTCCCCCCTTTCTGGGCTCAGGTGCTCCTTGGTCCTCGTTTCTGTTTGTGTGCTCGCGGATTCGGTTCCTGGGGCTCCTCAGATGGTCTGCAGTCAGGGAGCATCTGCCTGCTTCGGTACTTGTGCTCCCCCCACCTCAGTCCTGCGGGGTCCTTCCCGTGTCCACACCCACTCCAGGGTTGTGCCCAGTCCCGAAATTCAGGAGCCAGAGTGAGGACTCTGTAGTCGGTTTTGGGGAGAGTAGGTATTTTCCCAGTGTGGGTTCTTCCCTGAGCACAGTGCCTCCCCATCTCCGTGTGTCCCCCTCCCTGTCTGTCGTCATTGTTGCAGGGCTGTCAGAGGACAGGTCTGTCACCTTCTTGGTTCAGGGGCCTCCCGGGTATCTTGCTGTCTTGGATACAGGTGTAAATGAGATCGTTCTCCTTAGTCTCTTTCTGATGGTTCCTTCTGAGCACGTAGGAGTGCCACTAATTTGTGCATATTGATTTTGTTCCTTGCAAGTTCTTGAATTGATTAGTTCGATTTGCCTTAAACTCCATCTGCCAGTTATTTGACCAGCAGCATGGGTTTATTTGGGAAGAGCAGAGAATGACAGTCTGGGCTGAGCAAGCTAAGGTCCCATCACAGGCAAGTGCGAGAAACAAAGGAGAGGAACATTATTTCATGGAGGAGGAAGAAGTTGGGAAGGGTGCTTGAAGGAAAGTCCCCTGGAGAAAGGCAGGGTGATGGAGAATTCTCACCAGCTGAGCTGCAAAGCTCCTACAAAAAGTCAGGAGATGAACCTCCTGCTTCCCTTGTGGGGCCTGGAATTGGTGAGTCTCTCCTGTGGGGGATTGCAATGTGGGGTCTGTAATGGGCACTGAGCACCAGGCGCCCCCTTCCAACCTCCCCTTCTGGCATCCCCAGTCCACTTTACTGGGGCTTCCCTTCCTGCTTTTGCACAATTCTAACCAGCTTGTGGTGGAACGTTGTGGAAAACTGAAATTCCAAATCCACTGCTTCTACTGCACCTGAGAGATACAGGGGCCCATGATTTAATCCTCCCACGAGTCTCTTGCTAACATGTGTCCTCTCCATGTTGGGTGACCTGGATCTGGGAGGGCTTGGCCTTCATCCCAAAGTCTGATGTTCTCCCTGCTTCCGTGTCATCGTGCTAACATGGATGTTTGGAAGAGTCATTTCCTCTGCGGTGATT
>NW_026742536.1:0-3996 GCF_022355385.1 Mustela nigripes
CTCTCTGTCAAATAAATAAATAAAATCTTTTTTTTTTTAAAGATTTTATTTGTTTATTTGACAGATCACAGTAGGCAGAGAGGCAGGCAGAGAGAGAGAGGGAAGCAGGCTCCCTGCTGAGCAGAAAGCCCGATGCGGGACTTGATCCCAGGACCCTGAGATCATGACCTGAGCCGAAGGCAGCGGCTTAACCCACTGAGCCACCCAGGTGCCCCATAAATAAATAAAATCTTAAAGAAAATACAAATTGAGTGAAAAATAGTGGCATCCACCACCACCCACCCCCCAAGTGTTCATTACAGCATTATCCACTCTGGCCAAACTATGGAAAGAGCCCAGATGTCCATGGACAGATGAATGGATAAAGAAGATGTGGTTCATATCTAACAATGGAATATTATTCAGCCATCAGAGAGGATGAAGACTAACCATCACATCCATAGATGGAACTGGTGGGTATTACGCTGAGAGAAATAAGGCTATCAGAGAAAGACAATCGGCACATGGGTTCACCCATGTGTGAAATAGAAGAAGTGCCTCAGAGGACCAGAGGGGAAGGGAGGGAAAACTGAATGAGAAGTCATCCAAGAGGGAGAAAAACCATGAGAGACTCTTCATTACAGAAACGAACTGAGGGTTGCTGGAGGGGAGGTGGATGGGGGATGGGGTAACTGGGTGGTGGGCATTAAAGAGGGCACATGATGCAATGAGTACTGGGTGATATACACATCTGATCTATTATTGAACACTACATCTGAAACTAATGATGTACTGTAAGTTGGCTCATTGAATTAAGTTAAACAAAAAGAACTCAAGCAAACACTCCTAAAAATTTGTATGGAACCACCAAAGATACTGAACAGCCAATGCAATGTTGAGAAGACAAACAAGGCTGGAGGAGTCACAATTCCAGATTTCAAGTTATACATGAAAGTTATACTTTCAAGTTATTCTAACAGTATGGCACTGGCACAAAAATACACACAGCGACCTAGGGAACAGGATAGAAGCCCAGATATAAACCTGCAATTGTGTAGCCTATTAGTCTTCCACAAAGCAGGCAAAAATATCGAATGGAAAAGAAAAGTATCTAGTGTTGGGAAAACAGGACAGCTATCACAGAAGAATGCAATTACTCTGCTTCCTTATGCCATACAGACACAGAAGCTCAAAACTGTTTCAAGACCTCAATGGGGAACCCAAAACCATAAAAATCCTACAAGAGGGCACAGACCATAACTTCTTGACATGGACCAAAGCAACATTTTTCGAGACTGTCTCCCGAGGCAAAGGAAATACAAGCAAAAATAAACAATTGGGACTGTATCACAATAAATTTCCACACAACAGAAGAACTAGGGAGAACTAATAATAATAAGACAACCTACTGAAAGGGAGAAAATATTTGCAAATGTCCTATGCAGCAAAGGAATAGTGTCCAAAATATGTGGAGTGGATACAACTTAACACCAAAAATAATAATAATAATAATAATCCAGTTAAAAAATAGTCCAAAAGGGGCGCCTAGGTGGCTCAGTGGGTTAAAGCCTCTGCCTTCGGCTCAGGTCATGATCCCGGTCCTGGGATCGAGCCCCACATGAGCCTGCTTCCTCCTCTCTCTTTCTCTGCCTGCCTCTCTGCCTACTTGTGATCTCTGTCTGTCAAATAAATAAATAAAATCTTTAAAAAAAAAAATAGTCCAAAGACATCAACAGACATTTCTCCAAAGAAGAAATACAGTTGGCCAACGGTCCCATGAAAAGAATTTCACCATCACCCAAACTCAGGAAAATGAAAATCAGAAATATAATGAGATATTACCACATACTGTCAGAATGGCTCCCATAAGCAGCACAAAGAACAACAGGTGCTGGGAGGATGTGGGGAAAGGGGACCCTCAAGCACTGTTGGTGGAAAAGCAAACTCCTGGGAGTCAAGATGGCAGAGAAGTAGCAGGCTGAGACTACATCAGGTATCAGGAGATCAGCTAAATAGCTTATCAAACCATTGCAAACACCTACAAATCCAACAGGAGATCGAAGAGAAGAAGAACAGCAATTCTAGAAACAGAAAATCAACCAATTTCTGAAAGGTAGGACTGGTGGAGAAGAGAATCCAAAGCAACAGGAAGACAGACCACGGGGGGAGGGCCCAGCTCCCGGCAAGCAGCAAAACAACGAAGCTCTAAATCAGGACTTTTAAAAGTCTGCTCCACAGAGGGACATCTCTCCAGAGGCTAAACCGGGGTGAAGTCTATGCGGGGTCAGCATGGCCCAGGTCCCGCAGGGTCACAGAAGGATCGGGATGTCTGAGTGTCACAGAGCTCGCAGGTATTAGAGCGGGGAAGCCGGCTGCAGAGACAGAGCTGAGGAGTGAGCTCTCATCTCGGGGTTACCTTGGACCGGTCGCAGGCTGGGTGAGCTCGGAGCGCGGCCGGAGACCAGGGAGACGGGAGTGACTGAGCGCTTTTCTCTGAGGGCGCACTGAGGAATGAGGCCCCGGGCTCTTGGCTCCGCCAGGCTGGAGACTGGGAGGCCGCCATCTCCATCTCCGTCCCCGTCCTCCCGAACTCTACGGGAAGCGGTCAGGGAACAAAAGCTGCCGAAAGCGAATCCGAGCAAATGACTTAGCCTGGCCCCGGCTAAGGGCGGTGCAATTCCGCCTCGGGCAAAGACACTTGAGAATCACTACACCAGGCCCCCACCCCAGAAGATCAGCAAGAAATCCAGCCGAGACCAAGTTCACTTACCAAGGAGAACAGCGGAATTTCAGAGGAAGAGAAAGCAGAGCAAGGAATTCATGGCTTTCTCCCCATGATTCTTTAGTCTTGCAGTTAATTTAATTTATTTTAATCTTTTTCTCTTCTGCTAAATTTTTTTTAACTTTTACCCTTTCCTTTTTTTAACGTTTTTTAACTAGTTTATCTTAACAATACCTTTAGTTTAAAAAATAATAATGATAATCTTTTTTGAACCTTCATTATTATAGTCATATTATATCCTTCATTGTATCTGACTTTATTTTTTGTATACACATAAGGTTTTTTTCTTCTAAAAAAATTTGGGATACAACTTCTTCTAATAGATGAAAATATACCCTAAATCTAGCTCCGGGCTTATCCTAGTCTCCAGCCCAAGCAAATTCTCTCCACTTTCTTTTTCTTTATTCTCCCAAGTTACTTTATTAATTCCTTTTTTAGAAATTAGAAAAAAGGGGCGCCTGGGTGGCTCAGTGGGTTAAGCCTCTGCCTTCGGCTCAGGTCATGATCTCAAGATCCTGGGATCGACTCCCGTATCGGGCTCTCTGCTCAGCAGGGAGCCTGCTTCCCTCTCTCTCTCTCTCTGCCTGCCTCTCTGCCTACTGTGATCTCGCTCTGTCAAATAAATAAATAAAATCTTAAAAAAAAAAAGAAATTAGAAAAAAAATTTTTTTCATCTTTATAGACATATTCCATCCCTTCACTGTGTTTACCCTTATATATGTTTTTCATTCTTTAAAATTTGGAGAGTTAGTTTCTTCTAAGAGACCAAAATACTCCCAAAATTAAGTGGGTGACCCTGTTCTAGTCACCAGTCTAATATACATATTTTTTTCTTTTTTATATTTTTTCTTTGTTTTCTTTTTTTTTTTTTCTGAACTTCTTTTTGTCCCCTTTCTCCCCCCAGTGATTTGGGGTCTCTTCTGATTTGGTTAAAGAGCATTTTCCTGGGGTCTTTGCCACCCTTTTAGTATTTTATTTGCTCCTTCATATATTCTTATCTGGACAAAATGACAAAGCAGAAAAACTCACCACAAGAAAAAGAACACGAGGCAGTACCAAAGGCTAGGGACCTAATCAATACAGACATTGGTAATATGTCAGATCTAGAGTTCAGAATGACGATTCTCAAAGTACTAGCCAGGCTCGAAAAAGGCATGGAAGAACTTAGAGAAACCCTCTCTGGAGATTAAAAAAAAAAAAAAAAAAGCCCATTCTAGAGAAATAAAGGAACTAAA
>NW_026742537.1:0-3995 GCF_022355385.1 Mustela nigripes
CTGAGGCACCATCAGAGCAAATCTCGTCTCCACATGGTAAAATTTCACGTTGGAGCTGTGTCAAAACCTCTGGTTAGGAGAATCCTTCAGGGCCCCGGTGCCACCACCCCATTCCAAGGTCTGCATGGACACAAACCCACATTAAGACCCATTTGCAGGAGAGTCCATTTCAACTCAACCCCTTCGCTTTCTCTACAAGAGCCAACTAATCGAACCTGTCTTGTCAGGGGAAACAATAGGAATGCGAGGTGGGCTGTCCAGGCATCCATCCTTAGAACCCTGCTCTGGCGTCATTCCGTCTAGATAAGGAGTAAACTGCAAGGACCATGAGCCCACCACAATATAGGAGGCTGCTCTGGACGCAAATGCACAGTCTTAAACACCCTGATACCTCTATCCAGGCAGACAGCAGAGTCGATGGTCCTGAGTCAGAACATTGAACCTGACATGCCCCTAGGACTTCATAGGAAACCGAGGTTAGTTTTTCAGTCCTCAGTCCTCAGAGGCCTGCTTGGGAATTCCAACTTATACAACATATGGTCCCTGAGCCACACAACAGAACATCTCCTGTCCCCAGATGGAATCCGGGCTCTTAGATCTGTGCCAAATCCTCAGGGTAGATGAATCCTGCACGGCCCCTTAGCCACCAACTCATTCTTAGATCTCCCTGGTAACAAACCAGCACTGTGACCTGTCTTCATGAGATTCCATGTCTAATCCAGTCCTTGGTACTTCGCCAAAGAGCCACCAGAATGAACCTGCAATGTTCCTCAGCAGCATTGGTCAATGGAGGTGTGCTTTCCAGGCATCCATGCAGGAGAACTATGCTATGCATTCTTTCCACGTGTGGGACCCTGGAGCAAACAAACTAGACTGCCCATTTCTGGTAGAAGGAAACCTTGCTGTTTGGAGCATCTAGCAAGCCCCAGAGTGGGAAATCCTCCATGGCCTCTTGACACCATCCCTCCATTTGTCAGTCATCATAGAAACAAACTCCAGCATGAGCAAATATCTGACATCCACTCTTACTCAGGTGCTGGATATTCGATTCAACTGCTGCACAAAAAAAGTGCCTTTCCCTTGACACTGAATGTAACCAGAGTTTGGGTTAACAATTCCATCCTCAGCCTCCTGGTCTGCAAGCCGTCTTGATAGGGAATTCTGGAGCCACAATGCAGCATTCTGCCTTCCCCTTAGAAACAAGAAAGGCCTCTTGGTTCTGCCCATAAACCCCACATGAAGATCAATCTGCTAGGCACCCTAGGGGAACTTTATTTATAGGCTTCTCTTGGCACTAGTGCTGTGTCTGACAGATCCTGAGCCAAGACCTAGTGTCAGCCACCTAGAGATCGGGGTCCATATCCACCATTTGAGACCGTCCATGGCCCATGTCTGTCATCTCAACCCATCCTTGGTATTCAGGCAATTGTCCCCAGACTTTGCTGGAATCCCTGCTAATGGAGGAACATGAAGCACAATAGAGAGTTCCTCTTTCCCCATGGCATAAATCCTGGCTGTTGGGATGGGAGCCCAACCCACAAAGTGGGAGCCAGCTGCATGGCCAAGGAAACCACGCCCATTCATTAGGACCACCCTGGGCACAAGCAGGCATTGTGACACTCAGCCTCAGCATGATTTAAAACAAGCCCTCTCAGTTTCACCTCCAGGATCCCGCATGCAGGCCTGGTACGCCACTAGGCCCAAATCCTAACACGTGGTGGGATTTTACAGGTGCCCAGACCCAGAGCCCATCTCTGGAATCCCTATTTTGGGGCACCCCTAAGATGGAAAACAGCAGTCTTCCCTTCCCCGAGAAAGCCAACAACTCTTGGGAGCCACAGGAACCTTAAAGAGGAAAAATCTCCCATGGACCCATGAGACCACACCTGCAATCCGAGGACATTGTGGACACACAATCTGGATACAAAAGCCTCTGCTACTGCCTTCGAGTCACCCAATTAACAGTTCCTGACAATCTGCCCTATAGGCCTATTCATTGGGCCCATGATCACCTTGCCACTAAACCTAACCCGAGTTTATGTTTGCAGACTTCTCTCCCAAAACCATGGCTCACATGCCCTCCGGGATGGGGTCTCTGGAGACACACTACAGGACTTTGCCTGCCATCCCCAAGGAACCTGTGCCATCAAAGTTGCCCAGACCTTCCATATTAGGAGAAACCATCAAGGCCCTAGAGCACAACCCAATATTGGAGGCCACTCTGCAAACAAATGCACAGTCAGAAACACCATGATCACCTACATCTAGGAAGACACTGAAGTCAATGGTCCTGAGTCAGAAGATTGAAACTGACATTATCCTAAAACGTCATTGGAACCCTAGCTGTTTTCAGGCCTCTGTCCTCAGAGGCCTGTTCTGGAATACAAACTTATGATAAAACATATGGTCCCTGGGCCACACAACAGGACATCTCCTGTCCCCAGAAGGAAACCGTGTTCATCCACCGGTGTCAAACCCTCAGGGTAGATGAATCCTACATGGGCCCTTAGCCACCAGCACATTCATAGATCTCCCTGCTAACAATCCAGAATTGGGACCCATCTTCACGGAACTCCATGTCAACTCCAGGCATTGGTACTCGCCCCAGAGCCAATAAAATGAACCTGCCATGTTCCAAAGCTGCAATGGTCAATGGAGTTGTGCTTTCCAGACATCCATGTGGGAGTGCTCTGCTACCCAAATGTTCCACATGGGAGACACTGGAGAAAAGAAACCAGACACCCTCTCTCCAGTAGAAGGAAACCTTGCTGTTTGGAGCATCTCACAAGCCCCAGTGTGTGAAATCCTTCATGGCATCTTGACACCACCCCTCCATTTGTCGGTCATCATACACACAATCTCCATCTTGAGAAACATTTGACATCTGCCCTTACTCAGATGATAGATATTCCAATCAGCCCCTGCACACTGGAACAGCCTTTCGCTTGGCACTGAATTGAACCGTAGCTTGGGTTTACAATTCCATCCTCACCCTACTGGTCCCCAAGCACTCTTAATAGAGAATTCTGGAGTCACAATGCAGCATTCTGCCTCCCCCATAGAAAGAAGAAGTGCCTGATGAGGTCTGCACAGAAACTCCACCTGAGGATCAATCTGCTTGGCCCTTGAGGGAACCCCGATTTATAGGCTGCCCTGGCCTCTAGAGCTGTGTATGACAGAGCGTGAGCCCCAACTGTGTGTCAGACACCCAAACAGCAGGGCCCATTATCAGCATGTGAGACCATGCATGGCTCAGGACCGTCATCTCTACCTATCCTTGGTGTTCAGGCCATTCTGCCCAGACATTTGCTGGAACCCTACCAATGGGGGAAACTGAAGCACTGTAGAGAACTCCTACTTCCTCGTGGCAGGAAGCCTGGTTGTTGGGATTGTTGTCCAACCCTCAGAGTGGGAGCCAGCTGTATGGCCAATGAGACCACGCCCATGCATGAGGTCCACCCCGGGCACAAGTAGGAATTGTGACCCTCAGTCTGAACATGCTTTCAAACAAACACTCTCAATTGCACCCCAGGATCCCGCATTGCAGGTCTAGTACACCCCAAGGCCAAAATGCTAACCCTTGGTGGGATTGTCCAGGTTCCCAGACCCAAAGGCCGTCACTGGAATCCCTGTTTTGGGGCACCCCTAATACGGAAAACAGCACTCTTACCTTACCCAAAAAAGCCACCAAATTATGGAGCGCCATCAAGATCCTTAGAGAGGAAAAGTCTCCCATGGACCCATGAGAACACACCTGCATTCTGAGACCATTCTAGACACACAATCCAGAAATAAAAGCCTGTCCTACAGTCACCCTAATTAAAGTTACTGACGAACTTCCCTCCAGGTCTATGCATTGGGCCTGCGATCTCATCGCCACTAAACATATCAAACTTTATGTTTCCAGACCTCTCTATCAAAACCATGGCTCACATGCCAACCAGAATAGGATCGCTGGAGCCACACCACAGAACTCTGTCTGTTATCCCCAAGGA
>NW_026742538.1:0-3995 GCF_022355385.1 Mustela nigripes
AAAAAAAAAAAAACCCAAAAAGTACTTAGGGAAGTCCAAAGTCAAGGGGGAGACAAAACAAGGACAAATAAAGAAATTTGAAGCTTCTCACAGTTGGGTCTACATAAACCACTAAACACAGTCCAACTCTAGCCAGTTCACATAAATCTTCACACTGAAACTGTATCTTTGTTAATTCCAAGAACCTTATATAGTATACCCACTTTCAACAAAAACAATAAATCATAAGGCAGGCAAGAAACAATCATTAATCTATAAAGGCAACAAACGTATCAGAACCAGATTAAAACATGAACAGATGATGGAATTGTCAGCTAGGGAATTTTAAAAATATATAATTAATATGTTAAGAGCTTTCATGGAAATGAGCATACAAAAATAAATGGACAATATAAGCAGAGAAATAGAAACTAAAACAAAACAAAACAGAAGAGCCATCTGTACCCCAATGTTCATAGCAGTAATGGCCATGGTTGTCAAGCTGCGGAAAGAGCCAAGATGCCCTTTAACAGACAAATGGATAAGGAAGATATGGTCCATATACACTATGGAGTATTTTGCCTCCATCAGAAAGGATGAATACCCAAATTGTATCAACAAGGACAGGACTGGAAGAGATTATGCTGAGTGAAATAACTTACGCAGAGAGAGTCAGTTATCATATGGTTTCACTTATTTGTGGAGCATAAGAAATAACATGGAGGACATGGGGAGATGGAGAGGAGAATGGTATTGGTGGAAATTGGAGAGGGAGATGAACCATGCGAGACTATGGACTCTGGGAGGTTGGGGTAGTCTGGTGGGTATTATGAAGGGCACATATTGCATGGAGCACTAGGTATGGTGCATAAACAATGAATTCTGGTATACTGAAAATAAATTTAAAAATTTTTTTTTTAATTTTAAAAAATGATAAAAATGTTAGAAATAATGGTGACTGGGTGTCTCAGTCAGTTAAGCATCTGCCTTTGGCTCGAGTCATGATCCCTGAGTCCTGGGATTGAGCCCCATATCAAGCTCCCTACTCAGCTTGGAGTCTGCTTCTTTCTCTGACCATCCCTCCTCTTGTGTTCTCTCTCTCTCTCTCACTCTTTCCTTCTCAAATAAATAAATAAAATATTTTTAAAATGCTAGAAATACAAAAGCACGTAACAGAAATACAAATGCTTTTCATAGGCTCAATAGTGAACTCGATGTAGCTGAGGAAAGAATCAGTGAGTTTAAAGATAATCGATAGAGATTTCCTAAATTGGAACAAGAATAGAAAAAAAGAATTAAAACAAAATAAACAAAGTACCAATTTCAAAAGGTATAACATTGAGGTTTGTTATAACAGAAGAAAAACAGATGGACTGGAAAAAAATATTTGAAGTAATAATGATAAAGAATTTTCCTGGGGTGCCTGGATGGCTCTGTGGATTAAAGGCTCTACCTTCAGCTCAGGTCACGATCCCAGGGTCCTGGAATCGAGCAGAGAGCCTGCTTCCTCCTCTCTCTCTGCCTACTTGTGATCTGTCTGTCAAATAAATAAATTAAATCTTAAAAAAAAAAAAGAATTTTCTGAAGTCAATCACAGACATCAAGTACAAATCCAGAAAGCTCACAGAACACCAAGTATCTAAAGCACAGGGGGAAAAAAAAAAGGAAAACACTATACATATCTAAGATTATTTAATTCAGATGGTAGAAAAGAAATAGAAAAGGAAATCTCCTTAAAAGCAAAATAAAATGTTAAAAACCTTGTCATGATCAGAATACGGATAACAATTACAAAATATCTTCCAATAGAAACCATGTATACAAGAAAAGAGTAGAGTAAAAGTTTTATAGGAAAAAAAAAACCTACCAATCTATTTTGACATCAAAGGATGTATTCAGATAGATAATGATAGATGATAGAAAGATGATAGGTAATGACAAAAGATAGATGATTAGATAGATAGATGACAAACAGGTAGATATAGATAGATGATAGATCAATCTTTGCAAAGTGAAGGAGAAATAAATATTTTATCATACAAACAAAACTGAGGAAATTCATTATAGTCAGACAAGCTCTGAAAAAAAATGTTGAAAACAACTTCAGGAAGAGAAAAATTATATATATGTAACTTGGATGTATATAAAAGAAGGAAATCACTAGAAAAGGAATAAATGAAAACAAATTTAAATATAAAGAATGCAATAGGTTTGGTTTTTTGTAAGAGGCAAGATGGTGGAAATTACATCAGGTTGCAGGAGTTCAGTGAGATAGTTATCAAACCATTCTGAACACTACAAACTCAACAGAAGATAGAAGAGAAGAAGAGCAGCAATTCTAGAAAAGAAAATCATCCACTTTCTGAAAGGCAGGACTTGCAGAGAAGTAAATCCAAGGCAGCAGGGAGGGGCAGCTCCCAGTAAGCAGCAGAGTAGTGGAGCACAAAATCAGAACTTTTAGAAGTCTGCTCCACTGAGGGATATTGCTCCAGAGGCTATGCAGGGGTGGAGCCCTCATAGGAAGAATGTGGTCTCAGGACCTGATGGGTGCCTGAGTGTGGCAGAGCTCCCAGGTATCAGAGTGGGGAAGCAGACTACAGAGACAGAGCTGAAGAGTGAGCTCTCAGCTTGGGGTAACATTAAACCCTGACCAACGGTATGGTCAGGCCACAGCTCTTTGAGCAGAGACATATAAGTGGCAGATACAGGGAGACTCACCTTCCTCCTCTGGAGGCAGCAATCTGCTGGGTTTGGAGACTCCAAAGAAGGCTGTGCATCAGAGACAGAAAGGCTCAGGCTGGGTGAGCCCAGAGCATGGCTGGATACCAGGAAGATGGGAGACATTGACCCCTTTCTCTGAGGGCACACTGAGGAGTGGGCTCCCAAGCTCTCAGCTCCTCCAAGCCAGAGATTGAGAGGCTGCAATACTCATTCCCATCCTCCTGAGTTCTAAGAAAGTGTTCAGGGAACAAAAACTCCAGAGAGCAAACTCGAGTAGATTTCTTAGCCTGGGCCCTGGCAAGGGTGGTGCAATTCTGCCTCATGCAAAGACATTTGAGAATCACTACAATAGGCCCCTCCCCCAGAATATCAGCAAGAATATCCAGCCAAGACTAAGCTCACCAATCAAGGATAACACGGAACTCCAGAGATAGGGTAAAGCAATGCATGGAATTCATGGCTTTCTTCCCATGATCCTTTAGTCTTGCAAAGTTAAATTAACTTGTTTTAATTTTATTTTTTTCTTATTCTAATTTTTTTTAACTTTTCTTCTTTCCTCTTTTAACATTTTTTAACTAGTTTATCTTAATAATACCTTTCTGAGAAAAAAGTCTGTTTAAACTTTCATTATTATAGGCATATTTTATCCTTCATTGAATTTAACCTTATTTTTTGTATACATATAGGCTTTTTTTTTTTAATAAAAAATTTTGGGATACAATTTCCTATAATAGATCAAAATATACCCTAAATCTAGCACAGGGCTTTTTTCTAGTCTCTAGCCTGAGCACATGATCTCCCAATTTTTTTTTTCTTCTTTCTTTGTCCAACCAATGTATCTTATCAATTACTTTTTTAGAATTTTCTTTTTAATTTTCATCTTGACAGTCATATTCCATCCCTTAATCAGGTTTACATTTATTTTTGTGTATATATATATATATATATATATGAGTTTTACAGTCTTTAAAATTTTGGAAGGAAGTTTTTTCTAAGAGACCAAAATACAACCAAATTAAAGTGGGCGGATTTGTTTTTCACCATTCTAATATATCTCGGTATAAATATATGTATCTATATATATAGATATAAATATATATCTATATACATATATATGTATAAAGAAATTAGATATCTATATATAGATAACTAATTTCTTTTTACTCCCTCTCTTCCTCCAGTTTGGAGTCTCCTTGGACTTGATTAACATACATTTCTCTGGGGTCTTTGCCACCCTTTTAGTATTTTATATGGTTCTTGTTCTTTCTTTTATTGATGTGTTGTATCACATTGAC
>NW_026742539.1:0-3995 GCF_022355385.1 Mustela nigripes
GGGGATAAAATATATGTTTATAAAAAATAAAAAATTAAAAAAAAAAAAAGAAAACATAATTGTCCAAAATCTTTGGGATGCAGCAAAAGCAGTCATGTATAGCAATACAGGCCTACCTTGAGAAGCAAGAAAAATCTCAAATGAACAAAGTAACTTTACACCTAAAGGAGCTAGAAAAAGAACAACAAATAAAGTCTAAAGCCTGCTGAAGAAGGTAAATAATAAAGATTAGAGCAGAAATAAATGATATAGAAACTAAAAAGTATATAACATATCAATGAATCCAGGGGCTGGTCCCTTGAAAAAAAATTAATAAAATTGAAAACCCCCTATCCAGGCTTATTGAAAAGAAAAGAGAAAGGACTGAAATAAATAAAATCACAAATGAGAGAGGAGAGATTACAACCAACACCACAGAAGTATAATTATAAGACAATATTATGAAAAATTATGTCAACAAACAGGACATTCAAAGAAATGGATAAATTCCTAGAAACATAAACTACCAAAACTGAAACAGGAAGAAATAAAAAACTGGAATAGACAAATAACTGCAAAAAACTGCATCCATAATTTTTAAAAATCCCAAAGGGGGCACCTGGATGGCTCAGTGGGTTAAAGCATGGAGGACATGGGGAGTTAGAAAGAAGGAGGTTGGGGGAAATTGGAAGGGAAGGTGAACCATGAGAGACTATGGACTCTGAAAAACAATCTGATGGTTTTGAAGGGGCAGGGGGTGGGAAGTCGGGGTACCAGGTGGTGGGTATTATAGAGGGCACGGATTGCATGGAGCACTGGGTGTGGTGAAAAAATAATGATACTGTTATGCTGAAAATAAATAAATTTTTAAAAATTTATATAAAAATAAAATCCTCTGCCTTCGGCTCAGGTCATGATCTCAGGGTCCTGGGATCGAGCCCCACATTGGGTTCTCTGCTTGGCAGGAAGTCTGCTTCCTCCTCTCCCTCTCTGCCTGCCTCACTGCCTACTTGTGATCTCCATCTGTCAAATAAATAAATAAAATCTTTTTTAAAAAAACAACAGCTCCTAACAAACACAAGTCCAGGGTCTGATGGCTGCAGAAGGAAATTCTACCGAACATTTAGTGTAGACATTTTGTTTTTAAGATTTTATTTATTTGACAGAGAGAGATCACAGTAGACAGAGAGGCAGGCAGAGAGAGAGAGAGAGGGAAGCAGGCTCCCCGCTGAGCATAGAGCCTTATGCGGGGCTCGATCCCAGGATCCTGAGACCAGGACCTGAGCCGAAGGCAGTGGCTTAATCCACTGATCCACCCAGGCACCCCACTACCGAACATTTAAAGAACAGTTAATAGATATTCTTCTCAAACTATTCTAAAAAAATAGAAATGGAAGGAAAACTTCCAAATTAATTCTATGAGACCAGAATTACCCTGATTATAAAACCAGTAAAAGACTCCACTAAAAAACAGAACTATAAGCCAATATCCCTGATGAACATGGATGCCAAAACTCTCAATAAAACACTAGTAAATCAAATACAATAATACAATAAAAGAATCTTTTACCACCACCAAGAGGGAATTATTCCTGGGTTGCAAAGGTGATTCAATATTCACAAGTCAATCAATGTGATGCACATTAATAAAAAAAAATAGAAGAAGAACCATATGATCATTTCAGTAGATGCAGAAAAAGCATTTGATGAAGTACAGCATCCATTCATAATAAAAACCCTCAACAAAGTAGGGTTACAGAAACATACTTCAACATACTAAAGGCCATAAATAGAAGACCCACAGCTAATGTCACCCTCGATGGGGGAAAACAGAGATTTTTCTCTATGGAGCAAGTCGGGGATATCCACACTCACCATTGTTATTTCACATAGTACTACAACTCCTAGCCATCAGACAACACAAAGAAATGAACATTCTAATCAGCAAGGAAGAGGTCAAGCTTTCACTATTTGGAGATGACATGATGCTCTATACAGAAAACCCAAAAGATTCCACCAAAAGTTTGTTGAAACTGATACACTGACTCAGTAAAGTCATAGGATACAAAATCAATGTGCAGAAATTTTTTTCATTTCTACACACCAATAATGAAGCAACAGAAAGACAAGTCAAGGAATCTTCCATTTATAATTGCACAAAACCCATAAAATACATAGGGATAAACCTAATCAAAGTGGTAAAAGATCTGTACTCCGAAAACTATAAAACAGTTATGAAAGAAATGGAAGAGGACACAAAGCAATGGAAAAACATCCCATGCTCATGGATCAGAACACTGTTAAAATGTCTATACTACCAAAGCAACCTACATATTTAATGCAATCCCTATCAAAATACCAGCTGAATTCATGTATCAGTTGTAGCAGTTTTTTGGTGGAGTCTTTCAGGTTTTCTGCATAGAGTATGATGTCATAATGAATGTTTGTAAATAGTGAAAATTTGACCTGTTAAATAGTGAATAGTTTGACTTCTACTTTGCTGACTTTGATGCCTTTTATTTCTTTTTGTAGTCTGATTGCTGGGGATAGGACTTCCAGTACTATGTTAAGTTGAGAGTGGACATTCCTGGTATGTTCCTGACCTTAGGGTAAAAGTTCTCAGTTTTTCCCCCATTAAGGATGTTATTAGCTGTGGGTCTTTTGTATATGGCTTGTATGATGTTGAGGTATGAATTAATATGAATTAATACCTCTATCTATTATAAAGTTGTATTTTGTCAACTGCTTTTTCTGCATCTATTGAGAGGATAATATGGTCCTTGTCCTTTGCAACTGATGAATCACTAAATTCTACCCCTGAACTACCCTGTTAACTAAACTGAATTTAAATTAAAAAAAAATTTTTAAATACCACCAGCACTTTTCACAGAGCTATAACTATCCTAAAATTTGTATGGAACCACAAAAGACCCCAAATAACAAATCAATCTTGAAAAGCAAAGCTAGAGGCATCATGGTTCTGGACTTCAAGTTGTATTACAAAGATGCACTAATTAAAACAACATGGTGCTGGCATAAAAACAGACATGTAGATCAACAGAACAGAATAGAACACCTGGAAAAGAACCCACAACTACATGACCAACTAAAATTTGACAAAGCAGGAAAGAATGTCCAAAGGGAAAAAAAAGACAGTCAATAAATGGTGTTGGGGAAACTGGACAGCAACATGGAAGAAAATGAAACTGAATCACTTTTTTTTAATAACATACACAAAAATAAATTCTAAATGGGTGAAAAACGTGAGACAGGAAACATACAAAATTCTAGAGGAGAAAAAAGGCAGTAACGCCTTTGACATCAATCCTAGCAACTTCCCTCTATAGTCTCCTGGAACAAGGGAAACACAAGCAAATATAAACTATTGAGACTTCATCAAAATAAAAACCTCTACACAGTGAAGGAAATGATCAACAAACCTAAATGGTAACCTATGGAACAGGAGAAGATACTTGCAAATGACACATCTGATAGAGCATTAGTATTCAAAATATATAAAGAACTTACCAAATTCAACACCCAGAAATAAATAATCCAGTTTAAAAATGGGCAGAACAGAGGAATACACATTTTTCCAAAGACATAGGAGTGGATAGAGACACATGAAAAGATACTCAACATCACTCATCATCAAGGATATACAAACAAGAACCCAATGAGATATCATCTCACACCTGTCAGAATGGCTAAAATTATCAGCACAGGAAACAACTATGTTGGCAAAGATGCAGAGAAAGGATATCCTTCTTGCACTGTTGGTGGGAATGCAAACTGGTGTAGCCATTGTGGAAACAGTACGTGTGTTCTTCAAAAAGTTAAAAATAGAATTATCCTATGATCCAGCAACTTCACTACTAAATATTTAACCAAAGGATACAAAAATACTAATTTGAAGGGGTATGTGCACCCCAATGATTATAGCAGCATTATCAACAGTAGCCAGACTACGGAAAGAACACAAGTGTTCATCAGCTGAGGGATGCATAAAGAAGATG
>NW_026742540.1:0-3993 GCF_022355385.1 Mustela nigripes
GTGGCTTAGTGGGTTACAGCCTCTGCCTTCAGCTCAGGTCATGATCCGAGGGTCCTGGGATCGAGCCCCACATCGGGCTCTCTGATCGGCGGGGAGCCTGCTTCCCTTCCTCTCTCTGCCTGCCTCTCTGTCTACTTATAATCTCTGTCTGTCAAATAAATGAATAAAATATTTAAAAAAAAAGAAAGTCTGCTAGTCCATACATTCATTGTGAAGACCATTTACAATTATTGCAAAGATCTTGGAAAATACTGATTAGTATGACCAAAGTATTGAAAATCACATATTTTCCTACTATCTTAAGGAAATCTTCTGGCAACATCTTGTACTGCAGTGTGTATTGCTTTATTACACTTAATATTGTAAGAATTTTCTAGTATATTTCTCTTCATAAATATGTTAAAGATTGCTTATTTTCCACTGTAGGGGTATGCAATGATTTACTTTTTTCATTATCATTGAATAAGTAAGTTATTTCCAATTTTTGCTATTATGAAAAATGTTGCAATAAAATCTTCACATATAAAGTTTTGTTTTCATTATAAATCATTTTTTAGAGTGTTCACTGATTCCAACCCCATCTAGAATTCTCTTTATGTCTTGTAGCCTCCCATCTAGATGTGGTCATGTGACCCACTTTTTAACAGTGAAATTAAGCAGAAAATGCTGGGTGAGACTTCTGTAAATGATTTTTAAAAGTGTCAGAGTTCTGTTGGCATATACCTTCTTTTCCAAAACGAATGATGGTGATGATGATGATGATGATGATGTCATTGTTGTTAATGGAAGTGTGAAGGGCCTTCCTCAGCTACTTCCATTGGTCTGAAGGTATTCACATATTTCTGTCCTCTGTATGAATTCTCCCAGCTACCTATGCTCTCTCCCTGAATAAGTCTTAGGCTATATAGTCTTTCAAAAGTCCTTGACCTCACCTCTAGGTTAGAAACAATCATTTCACTAGCTACAGTTTACTCTCCTGTATCCACAATAAGGATCACCTACTTTACATGCTCAGTGTCCTCACGCTGGCCTACCCAATAAAAGAAAGATAGATTAGAATATGAAAGAAATCATTATACCTAAATGGTCCACAGCATGTTCTGGTCAGATGGTTTTGATCCGAGCTCTGTCATCAGCAATGTTCTTAATCTTTTTTTCTCAGTTTCCTTATATGCAAAATGGAGAAAATAATGGTAGTTACCTCACATGGTTGTTATAAGGATTAAACAAATTAACATTTGTGAAGCACACATATTGCACAATGCACAGGTGTTGGTAAAATCTTAAAATCTCTTTGTGCCTGTATCATGCTTAGTGAAATAAGTCAAGCAGAGAAAGACAACTATCATATGATCTCCCTGATATGAGGAAGTGGTGATGCAACATGGGGGCTTAAGTGGGTAGGAGAAGAATCAATGAAACAAGATGGGATTGGGAGGGAGACAAACCATAAGTGACTCTTAATCTCACAAAACAAACTGAGGGTTGCTGAGGGGAGGGGGTTTGGGAGAAGGGGGTGGGATTATGAACATTGGGGAGGGTATGTGCTTTGGTGAGTGCTGTGAAGTGTGTAAACCTGGTGATTCACAGACCTGTACCCCTGGGGATAAAAATATATGTTTATAAAAAAAATCTCTTTGTGCCTGATCTACCAGCTTCACATAAATATTAAATAATAATAATTTTTAAAAACCAACAGCACCATTGTATTAAGGTCTATTAAAGTTTACCCATTAAGTACTTGAAATATCTTGCATTCATTCTTTCCACAACATTTTATTCATTAGTGCTTGCTATGCATAAGACAGAGGGAAAATACAAAGTACAAAGATGATGTTCAGCTTTAATAGTTTCTGCCCAGATACATGGAAAAATTTCAGATTTTAATAGTAGGACTCATATCCATGAAGATCACAACCTATGTACCTACCTTTACTAGTAATTACTAAAATTACCTAAATATACAAAAAAAAAAAAAAACCCAGTTCTCATCAGCAATGAGTAGCATCTAAAATGTTCATATGCTATAATAACTTTACCTGTGGAATAGAGCAAATATGGACAGCTTGAAATCATATTTCTTTATGTTGAGGAAATTATGTAATTACATAATTACATAATTATTATGATTATTAATTATGCTTTCAGAAGTTCAAAGGTAAATGTACAAATAAAAAGACCAACAGTACAAATAAAAGCATGTCACTATCTGTATACCTTCTTAGTGAATGATCCTCAGACTTAAACAAAATGTTTTTAAAAACTTCCCAAAATCACCATTTAAAAATAAAATGGTTTTGGATAATCTAAGCCCACTTGATCTGTCTCCTCTTTCTCTTCAAACATAGTCACAAAATATTTGCATCCTGAAACCATCTTTCACCAAATGATTGATTCAATAGATCACATATTCTGGGTCTACATTACTTATTTTGTCTTATGTTTCCTTTGGGATTTGGAAAACAAATATACATGCCACTAGATATACTTAATCTTTCATTTTCAGAGCATAATAGGTCAATTACCAACATTTCTTGCAGGAAGAAATTGATAATTTCATAAAACTTGTAAGACTATTAAAAATATTCTTTTTTCCACATTTATTTTGTTGGTTTTGGTCTTGCTTCTCACTTGCTTGCAGATTTTCTAAATAGAAAATTAGCATGTAAAACCTCACTGGTTAACTGAAAATCTGTAAAGCCAGAAAACTGAAAAAATGTTCCCTGACGAAAATAAACTCTTAAAAATTTAGCAATACCAAGTGCTTTTCCCATTCACCTTGCTGATAGCAAAGAATATTTATGAAAGATTCTTGGACTAAAAATTATAGCACATTAATCCCAGTTATTATGGTTAGTATTCCAGTAACAGTCAACTGTTTCCAGGTATACCATCTTTAAAATCACAGCAAAAAGGCCATTAGAAAAGTTTATTTGGTTTTTCCCACACTTTATTCTAAAAAAGATAATAACTTGTAAAATCAAACTAACAAAAAAAATCACTGTCCTGATGACATATCATATAAACCCTTATTGTAGATTTCCTCTTCAGAACAGAGACAGAATAATTACAATAAAAATGAATTTCTGTTAATAAATTCCTGAAGATAAAAAGAAAATAACACATATGAGCTTTTCTTATTTATTTATTTATTTATTTATCTGACAGAGAATTCACAAGCAGGCAGAGAGGCAGGCAGAGAGAGGAGGAAGCAGCCTCCCCACTGAGCAGAGAGCCTGACTCAGGCCTGGATCCCAGAACCCTAGGATCATGACCTGAGCCGAAGGCAGAGGCTTTAACCCACTGAGCCACCCAAGCACTTCCATATGAGCTTTTCTTAAGGAACTTACAAGATAACCTTCAGTCAACCAAAAGATAACTATAAGAAAGGACAGTCAGTAAGCAATGAAAATATTTAGCAGTATACCTAAGTCTACAACCATAGGTTGAATTACTAAAACAGAGCACAATGAAAATTATATATGTCCAAATAATGATAAAATAATAAAACTAAAAGAAATCAGGAGAACAGAGAAAGAATGTAGATTCAAGGGGAAGAACTGATTCATTGTGCTATCTGCAACAGCTAAGTTTGAGAGAATATCATTTAAAAATTGCAAGAGTCAGAGTAACAATAAGAAACTAGGTTTAATAATAAAAATTAGCTGGTTTAAGTATTTTGTAGTATGAATTCATTTGGCTTGATAGCAAAATATCTTCCAAAAATTTAATATTAGCACTTTCAGAATTAAAAAAAAATAAGCAGGTTTTTTTTTTAATTTTTTAAATATTTTTTTATTTTTTATAAACATATATTTTTATCCCCAGGGGTACAGGTCTGTGAATCACCAGGTTTACACACTTCACAGCACTAACCAAAGCACATACCCTTCCCAATGTCCATAATCCCACCCCCTTCTCCCAAACCCCCTCCCCCCAGCAACCCTCAGTTTGTTTTGTGTGATCAAGAGTCACTTATGGTTTGTCTCCCTC
>NW_026742541.1:0-3992 GCF_022355385.1 Mustela nigripes
GTAAATGGGATTGACTCCTTAATATCTCTTTCTTCTGTCTTGCTGTTGGTGTAGAGAAATGCAACTGATTTCTGTGCATTGATTTTATATCCTGACACTTTACTGAATTCCTGTATAAGTTCTAGCAGTTTTGGAGTGGAGTCTTTTGGGTTTTCCACATATAGTATCATATCATCTGCGAAGAGTGATAATTTCACTCTTCGCAGATGACCTGTAGTTTTCTAAGTTTATAACTTTATATCCTTTTAAATATTTTTTTCAGTTTTATTGAGGTGTAATTGACATATAACACTATAAATTTAATATGTAAAATATATTGATTTTGCACATTTATATATTGTTACATACTCAAGATCTACTCTCAGCACTTTCAAGTATATGGTAAAGTATTATTAACTATAATCACCATGCTATGTATTAGACCTCCAGAATTTATTCATCTTATAACTTGAAATTTGTATTTTGACCAATACCTCTCTATTTTCTACCCCTACTCTTGGTCACAAGCATTCTACTCTCTGTTTCTCTAAGTCTGGAATTTTAGATGTCATATATAAAAATCATCTATGGTATTTGTCTTTCTTTGTCAGACTTATTTCATTTAGCATAATAGTCTCAAAGTCCATTCATGCTTTTACAGATAGAAGGATTTCCTTTTTTAATAACTAAATAATATTCATATATATGTGATAGAATATATTCATATTATATAATATATATGATACAAATTCAAACATATAGTAGTAATATATGTGTTAAATATATCACATACCTCTGAATGTATAACACATAGCCATATATACATGATAAATGCTTGTCACATTTTCTTTATCCATTCAACTATTGACAGGTATTTAGGTTGTGTTTGTGTCTTGGCTATGGTGACTAATACTACAAAGAACATGAGAGCATAAAATATCCCTTCAATATCTTATTTTAATTTCCTTTGAATATATATCCAAAAGTGACATTGCTGGATCATATAGTAGTTCAGTAATTAATTTTTTAAGGAGCTTCCATACTATTCTCCATACTGCCAGTATGAATTACATCCCCACCAACAGTGCACAAGAGTTCCATTTTCTTCACATTCTTGCCTATTATTGCTATCTTTTGTCCTTTTAATGTGCTGTTCTAATAGGTGTGAGGTGGTATCTCATTGTGGTTTTGATTTGCACATCCCTGAAGATTATTAATGTCAAGCACCTTTTCATGCACCTATTGGTCATCTGCCTGTCTCACCCACCATCATCACCACTCCACCCCGCCACCTTTCTTTTTTCTTTTCAGTGCAAAAAGGTGCTTTTATTATAGCACAGCTACAGGACCTGTGGGCAGAAGGAGCTCCACTTGGATTATGAGGAGTAATTGATCATACAGTCTTTAGTTAATGGGGGTTAGGAATAACGTAAATCTCTAAGGAATTTGGGCATGTTAAAAGCAAGGTCTCCAGAAACTTGGAAGTCTAGCTATTAAGATAAGGTTGCTTTCAGTCTTTAATGAAACATCAACAGTAAGTCAGCCATGAGTTCCTTGAGGAATGTCAAGCTCTGCATATATATTAGATTTACCAGTGGGCTACAAGTTGTAAAGAGATTTAATTTGGACTACATTTTTCTTGCCTTTGTTCTCTTCATTATTTCCCTCCTGAACAATTTTGACCCTTAAACTTTTAAGGCTGCTGAGGGGGAAAGGTCCTATCTTCTGTAACTTCCTCCTGCTGAATAAAGGTCTAGAGATGACCATACTTATGGGTCAACATTGGGGATATAGGAGTTATGAAAGACAGACACAGCCAAATCCAAGGTAGACAATGTATATGAATCTCCTTCAGTAGAAGTGATCATCTGTTAGCCTGAAGTTATGGCAGCAAAGAACCTCAGCACCAGGCAGAGAGACTCCAGAAAAGACAACAAAATAAGATTAATATAATTATTAGAAAAAGGAAGCTGAATATAAAGTCCTTTGATAGTTGACCAAAATCCTCCTGTTCAGTTTAACCAATTACTAAAGGAGATGGGGGGGTAGGAATCACTTAAAGCACCAATTTTAGATATTTTTACATTTTTGTGATAATCTGGAATATATACACAACAGCGTTGCAGGTCTTCTTTGGAAAAATGTTTTCCAAAAATTTCCAAATTTGTAAAAGTGTTTTCCAAAATTTCCAAAAATTTATTCAGTTCCTCTGCCCATTTTTGTAATCAGCTTTTTGTTTGTTTGTTTTGTATTTATAATTGAGTTGTATGTGTTCTTTATATATTTTGGATATTAACCCCTTATCTGATATATGATTTGCCAATATTTTGTCCCATTCTATAGATTGTTTTTTAATTTTATTGATTGCTTCTTTTGCTGTATAGAAGCTTCTCAGTTGGATGAAGTTCTAGCTATTACCTTTTGCTTTTGTTGTTTTCAGCATCATATCCAGGAAATGGCTATTAACACTAATGTCAAGGATTTTCTTCCCTATGTTTCCTTCTAAGAGTTTTATAGTTTCAGCTCTATGTTTAAATCTTGAATTCATTTTGCATTTATTTGTGTGAGTGGTATATAATAGGAATCTAATTTCATTGTTCTTCCTATGGCTATTCAATTTTCCCAGCACCATTTATTGAAAAGAGTATCCTTTCTCCTTTTGAGTATCTTGTCAAACATTAGTTAACCATATATGCAAGGATTTATTTTAGGGGCTCTTGATCCCATTGGTTTCTATGTCTATTTTTATGCTATTCCCCTGCTGATTACTATAGCTTTGTAGTACAGTTTGAAATGAGAAAGTGTGATCCTTCCAGCTTTGTTCTTTCTCAAGATTGCTTTGACCATTCAGGGTCAAGGTGGCTTGGGTATTATAAACATTTTAACAGTATTAATTCTTCTGATCCATGAACATAAGGTATTTTTACATTTGTTTGGCCTTTTTAATTTCATCAGAGTCTTATAATTTTAGTGTACAGATCTTTTATCTCTTTTGTTATGTTTATTTCTAAACATTTATTTTGCTGTTATTATAATCCAATTATAATCCAATTGGATTGTATTCTATATATTTTCAGGTATTCCATTGTTTAATACATAAAAACATAACTGATTTCTACATGTTCATTTTGTATTCTGAAAATTTTTAATTCATTGACTAGTTCTAGCAGTTTTTGGTGGTGTCTTTAGGATTTTCTATATATAAGATCCTATAATCTGCAAACAACAATAATTATATTTTTTCCTTTTCAAGTTGGATTTCTTATTTTTCTTTTTCTTGCCTAACTGTTTCCAGCCAGGACTCCCAGTACTGTGTTGAATAGGAGTGGTGAGGATGAGCACTCTTGTATTGTTTCTGATTTTAGAGGAAAAGCTTTCAACATTTCATCATTGAGCATGATGGAAGATGAGGGCATAAATGGCCCTTATTATGTTGAAATACATTCCTTTTCTATCCAATCTATTGAGTGTTTTTATCATGAAAGAATGTCATATTTTGTCAAATGCTTTTTCTCCGTCAGTTGAGAAATCATGTATTTTTCATTCTATTAATATGTACCACATTCATTGATCTGTATATGTTGAACCATTCTTGCACCCTAGTGATAAATCTTACTAGATCATGGTGTATTACAATTTCAATGTGTTGTGAATTTGATTTGCTAATATTTTGCTGAGAGTTTTTGTGCTTATATTCATCAGGGATATTGGTCTATAGTTTTCTTCTACTTTTTTCCTTGAAATCAAGAGTTGCATGTCCCACCAAATGAGTCAGTCAGGCACCCCTGTTTTGAGATATTTTTTGAGCTTCCTTTCAATTTCTTCTTTGACCCATTAGCAGTTCAGAAATGTGTTGTTTAATTTCTACATATTTGTGAATAATTGGAGAGGGATAGCTACAGATGAGTATGATGATGCTGTCTAGTAATAGAAAACAGTGTTTGATCCCCACCCATAAGAGGCTGTAAGCAATCTACACATTTAATGCAATTCCTATCAAAGTACCATCCATC
>NW_026742542.1:0-3992 GCF_022355385.1 Mustela nigripes
GATTGGAGATAAGGTCTAGGTTCTGAAGCCTGAAAACTGAGGTAGGGAAGAGATGATGACCTAAGGCCATGGCGGGTCTGATGTGCTCAGTGTGCGGTCAGCTGTCTGGGTGTTGGTCACGAAGTCCGGGCTCAGGTTGCCAGACAGTGCATTAGTGCCCAGGTTAGACCATATATTTTGGGTGCCTTAGAGTGCCGTGTAGGTTCTTATCTGAAGAATTCTTCAGGATATTAAGAATGAGCGAGTCAGAGGCGCATGCTCCGTCTTTTGTCTCTGGATTTTTTATCAGCGATGGCCGTGGAATTTTGGGGAGGCCTCATGGGCCATGGACGAAACTTGCTCTCTGTGGACTTGGCCCGATCCCAATTGTTTTCCGTCAATCTGTGGGAATGGAGGACTCCTTTCAGGTTTGTTACCTCAGGTGTCCCACCAAAAGAGGAATTCCAAAGCAGTGCCCTGGGGAAGAGTGAAGGGACAACCCGAACTACGGTTAAAAATTGGGGTCTAGGGGCATGGCAAGCCCAATATGCTGTCTCTCCATCCAGCCACTGAGAGGCCTTACCTGAGGACTGGGCTCAGACTGAGGGTCACAATGTGTGTTTGTGACCAATGTGGCCCGCAAGCATGTGCGGGGCCTCATGGGCCACACTGGTTTCAAGTACAATGAAACTTGGACAACATGCCATCCACAAGGTTTCTTGCCATGGGGAAAGAGTTCTGATTTCTGCATCAGTTCCAAACCCAGGCCGTGATTGGGGATAAGGTATAGGTTGTAAAGCCTGAAAACCGAGGTTTGAGAAGAGATGACGAATTAAGGCCATGGCGGGTCCGATGTGCTCAGTGTGCGCCTAGCTGTCTGGGTCGGGTCAGGAGGTCCAGGCTCAGGCTGTGTCAGAAAGGGCATCAGTGCCCAGGTCAGCCTATATATTTGGGGTACAGCCGAATGAGGTGCAGGTTGATCCTCATTTGGGGTTTATGGGTAGCCCCAGAGGGCAATGTTTTTCTTCTGGAGGGCAGGCACAGTGCTGCTTTGTAGTTCTAGATTGACAAACTGGAGGGCTTGTGGGCCAGTAGTCTGAGGACGGAAGTCTGAGAACCCAAGTTAGGCCTAGGTTTCTGGGTGAGGATATGGCAGGCACAATCTACAGACCTGAATCGAGATCTCGTGCATCTGAAGTCAGGGCGAGGATCAGAAGATCGCTCAGGTTGGACATTCTGTCCCTGATGACCCCTACTTGAAGGGGAGGTGGATCACGAGGCCATGGGGGTTTTCCCACGATGGGAGTTGTGAGAAGCTCCCAACTGCAAAGATTCTTCTGCAGGACAATTGAGACCTGTTGGTTGGCTCCAGGACAACGATTCCGAGCAGGGTTCTAAGGATGGATGGCTGGGTAGCCCACCTCGCATTCCAATTGTCTCCAAGCAACAAGACTGGTTAGATCTGCTGGATCTGGGGGAGCAACCGAATAGGATGAGTAGAGATGGATTCTCCCGTGGATGTGTCCTAATATGATTTTGTGTCTATGGAGACTTTGGAATGAAGCGGTGGCACTGGGGCCCTGAAGGGTTCTCCTAAAGAGAGGCTTTCACACACCTCCATCGTGCAAGTTTCCCATGTTTAGATGAGATTTGTTCTGATGGGTGAGTCAAGAAACAGCCATATGCATTATTGAAATCCAGGCCTCTAAGGAGAGATGCCTGGAAACCAAAGCAATGGATCCGATAGGTGCCTAGGGGCCTGTTCGTTCCTTTTTACTTCTGGGGGCATCTGTCTACGGGTCTGAGCGCCGGTAGGTGCTCAGATGGGCCCAGATTGCCCAAGTTTGTCCTAGGAAGCCACAAATATTGGGATGACCTCAGGGATTTTGGAAGTTTAATCTATTAGTAGGGTTGTGGCCATTGGAATGGGCACATACAATTCCCTTGAGGAGGGCAAGCAAAGTCGTCATGTTTGGTTCCAGGGGCCTGAGACTGTAGGGTGTGTATGCCAGGGCTGTTTGGACAGTTGTCTGAAAACACAAACTCGGCTTATGTTTCGGGTCATAGGTATGGCAGGACTGATCTACAGACCATGAGGAGAACTCTCCGGTATATGAAAAAAGGCCGAGTGTGAGGCTTTTGCTCAAGTCTTTGTATGTGAATATCGTGTCAACATGGTCGTGAAATTTCCGGGTGACTTCATTGGAAATGGACGAGTATTTCTCTCTGGGGGGTTGGCCCCGTCCAAAAGTTTGGGGTTATTCTGTGGGATAGAAGAAGTCCGTTATTCTTTTGTTGTTGATTTGTATTGTTCTGTTTTTCAACCTCAGGTGTCCCACCAAATGAGGGATTCCAGAGTAGAGCCCTGGGGAGGGGCGACTGGACAACCAGAAATCTGGTTAAATATGGTGGCCTAGGGAATTGTCAAGCCCATTATAACATCTAATAGTCCAGCCACTGAGAGGACGTACTAGAGGAAAGGACTCACGCTGAGGGTCACAATGCCTGTTTATGCCCTCGTCGCACTCAAGAATGGGCGGGGCCTCAGGGTGAATGCGGGTTCTCTTACACTGAACGTTGGACAACATGCCAACTACAAGGTTTCTTACCATGGGTAAGGAAGAGTTATGATTTCTGCATCACAGTCACCCCTGGGCAGTGATTGGAGATAAGGTCTAGGTTCTGTAGCCTGAAAACTGAGGTAGGGAATAGATGATGACCTAAGGCCATGGCAGGTCTGAAGTGCTCAGTGTGCGGTCAGTTGTCTGGGTGTTGGTCACGAGGTCCGGGCTAAGGTTGTCAGACAGTGCGTTAGTGCCCAGGTTAGACTATATATTTTGGGTGCATTCGAGTGCCGTGTAGGTTCTTATCTGAAGAATTCTTCAGGATATGAAGAATGAGCGAGTCTGAGGCACATGCTCAGGCTGTTGTCTCTGGATTTTGTATCAGCGATGGCCATGGAATGCTGCGGAGGCCTCTTGGGCCATGGAAGAATCTTGCTATCTGTGGATTTGGCCCGATCCCTATTGGTTTTCGTCAATCTGTGGGATGGGAGGACTCCTTTCAGGTTTGTTACCTCAAGTGTCCCACCAAAAGAGGAATTCCAAAGCAGAGCCCTGTGGAATAGTGAAGGGACAACCCGAACTATGGTTAAAAATTGTGGACTAGGGGCATGGCAAGCCCAATATGCTGTCTCTCCATCCAGCCTCTGAGAGGCCTTACCTGAGGACTGGGCTCAGGATGAGGGACAAAATGTGTGTTTGTGACCAATATGGCCCAAAAGCATGGGCAGGGCCTCATGGGACACACTGGTTTCAACTACACTGAACCTTGGACAACATGGCAACCACAAGTTTTCTTGCCATGGGAAAAGAGTTCTGATTCCTGCATCATTTTCAAACCTGGGCTGTGATTGGAGATAAGGTCTAGGTTCTGAAGCCTGAAAACCGAGTTTGAGAAGAGATGACGACCTAAGGCCATGACGGGTCTGATGTGCTCAGTGTGCGGCCAGCTGTCTGGGTGGGGGCAGGAGGTCCATGCTCAGGGTGTTTCAGAAAGGGCTTTAGAGCCCAGGTCAGCCTATATATTTGGGGTACAGCTGAATGGCGTGCAGGTTGATGCTCATTTGTGTTTTCTGGGTAGCCCCAGAGGGCAATGTTTTTCTTCTGGAGGTCAGGAAGAGTGCTGCATTGTAGTTCTGGATTGCCAAACTGGAGCGCTTGTGGGCCAGTAGTCTGAGGACGGAAGTCTGAGAACCCAAGCTAGGCCTAGGTTTCTGGGTGAGTATATGGCAGGCACAATCTCCAGACCTGAATCGAGGTCTCGTGCATCTGAAGTCAGGACGAGGATCAGACGATCTCTCAGGTTTGACATTCTGTCCATGATGTCCCCTTTTTGAAGGGGGGAGTGGATCAAGAGGCCATGGGGATTTTCCCACGATGGGAGTTCTGAGAAGATCCCAACCACAAAGATTCTTCTGCAGCAGAATTGAGACCTGTTGGTTGGCTCCAGGA
>NW_026742543.1:0-3992 GCF_022355385.1 Mustela nigripes
AGGGCATCTTGGTTCTTTCCACAGTTTGGCGACCGTGGCCATTGCTGTATAAACATTGGGGTGCAGATGGCCCTTCTTTTCACGACATCTGTATCTTTGGGGTAAATACCCAGTAGTGCAATGGCAGGGTCATAGAGAAGTTCTATTTTTAATTTCTTGAGGAATCTCCACACTGTTCTCCAAAGAGGCTGCACCAACTTGCATTCCCACCAACAGTGGAAGAGGGTTCCCCTTTCTCCACATCCTCTCCAACACATGTTGTTTCCTCTCTTGCTAATTTTGGCCATTCTCACTGGTGTAAGGTGATATCTCAATGTACTTTTAAATTGAATCTCCCTGAGGGCTAGTGATGATGAACATTTTTTCATGTGTCTGATAGCCATTTGTATGTCTTTATTGGAGAAGTGTCTGTTCATATCTTCTGCCCATTTTTTGTTATGCTTGTCTGTTTGGTGTGTGTTGAGTTTGAGGAGTTCATTATAGATCTTGGATATCAACCTTTTGTCTGTACTGTCATTTGCAAATATCTTCTCCCATTCCGTGGATTGCCTCTTTGTTTTCTTGACTGTTTCCTTTGCTGTGCAGAAGCTTTTGATTTTGATGAAGTCCCAAAAGTTTATTTTCACTTTTGTTTCCTTTGCCTTTGGAGACATAAATATAAACTCAAAATGGATAAAAGACCTCAACGTGAGACAGGAATCCATCAGAATCCTAGAGAAGAACACAGGCAGTAATATCTTTGATATCAGGCACAGCAACACTCTCAAGATATGTCTCCATAGATACAACTTTTATTTTTAATTTGCTCCCACTATTCTGGTTCATTTTTAAAATTTTATACAGATAATTTTTAGCCTATTTATCATCACAGTGAGATGTCCATTACATCAAATTCCATAATAATCTTTTAACCTGAACTTTTTGATACATATACCCATGTTTTTCTTTTGCTTTTTTATTTCTTCATTTTTTAAAAATTTTAGTTTACTTTAATTTAGTTTATTCTTTTTTTATTTTTATTTTTTAATATTCATATAGAGTTAAACTTCAAGGTAATCCCCTTTCCCCAAAAATGCTACACCTATAGGTAAACCAATTTTTAATCCCCTTTTATCTTAGGAAATTTGAATCCTTAACAAAGATATCAAGATACATCCAGAAAGAATCAAAATAAACTTCCTCACCCACACTGAGAATTTATAACCACTCTCCCATCTTTTTCTTCCACCAGTGCTTCTGTGTATTTGTGTTTCTCCTGATAATATATAAATCTTATACTTGGGGTTCTTTTGGACGACGTTCTTTTTTTTTTTTTTGCATATATATATTTTTTTCTCTTGTCATATACATTTATCAGTCTTTTTTTTTTGTCTGTTTTTATTTGTATACTTCATAAATCTTACCTTGGGGCCCATTTGGTCTGAGCTTTCTCTTTTATCTTCCCTTTTTTTTCCTGTCTTCCTCTCTCACTCTCTTTTTTCTTTTTATTTTCTTTTTCTCTCATTTGTGTGGGGAATCCTGATTGCTCAGAAGCGTTCCAGGGTGCACCTTGACTGCACCATGGTCGATACATCCAGCTACATCCATTCAGCCATCTCTCACCAAAATGACTAGGAGGAGGAATGCCCAACAGAAGAAAAATTCAGAGAATGGGGCCTCTGCAACAGAGCTAATGGCTATCGACATAGACAATATGTCGGAAAGGGAATTCAGGCTAACAATTACCCAGGCAATAGCTAGGTTGGAGAAAGCCATGGATGACCAAACGGAATTGATTAGTGAAGGGCTAAAAGCCACAAAGCCACCAGTGATGATGTTCATAATGTTAGGGCAGAACTTAAAGCCACCAGGGATGATATTCACAATGCTCTCAATGAATTCCAATCTAATCTAAATTCCCTTAAAGCTAGGGTAACTGAGACAGAAGATAGAATTAGTGATCTGGAGGACAAACAGATAGAAAGAAAGGATCAGGAGGAAGACCGGAACAAACAGCTTAGAAGCCACAAAAACAGAATCAGGGAAATAAGTGATGCCATGAAACGTTCCAACATCAGAATTATTGGAATCCCAGAAGGAGAGGAGAAAGAAAGAAGTCTAGAAGATATAGTGGAACAAGTTCTCCGTGAAAATTTTCCCAATATCGTGAATTGAACTAGCGTTCATGTACTAGAGGCAGAATGGTTCCCCCCCAAGATTATAGATTCTCAAAAGTCCTTGAGACACCTAATAGTAAGAATGAAGAATTATAATTGTAGGCAGGCCCTCTTGAAGGCAGCTAGGACAAAGAAGCTCCTTAAGTACAGAGGAAAGCCCATCAGAATAATGTCAGACCTGTTCACAGAAACCTGGCAAGCCAGAAAGGGTTGGCAAGATGTATTCAGGGCACTAAATGAGAAGAACATGCAGCCAAGAGTACTTTATCCAGCAAGACTGACCTTCAAAATGGATGGAGAGATAAAGAGTTTCCAAGACTGGCAAGACTAAAAAGAGTATGCGACCACCAAGCAGACACTGCAGGAAATATTAAGGGGGGGTTCTATAAAAGAGGAAAAATACTAAGAATATCATTGAACAGAAATACAGAGACAATCTACAGAAAGAAAGACTTCAAAGGTAACATGATGTCAATAAAAACGTATCTATCAATCACTCTCAATGTGAATGGCCTAAATGCGCCCATAAAAAGACACAGGTTGCATATTGGATAAAACAATACAACCCATCCATATGTTGTCTACAAGAGACCCATTTGGAACCTAAGTATACACCCAGACTGAAAGTGAAGGGATGGAGAAGCATCTTTCATGCCAATGGGCCTCAAAAGAAGGCTGGGGTAGTGATTCTCAAATTAGATAAATTAGATTTCAAACTAAAGACTGTAGTTAGAGATACAGAAGGACACTACATCATTCTTAAAGGGACTATCCACCAAGATGATCTAACAATTATAAATACCTATATGCCCAATATGGGAGCAGCCAATTACATAAGAAAACTGTTAATCAAGATAAAGAGTCATATTGATATGAATACACTAATCATAGGAGATCTTAACATGCCTATCTCAGAAATAGATCATCGAAGCAGAAAATCAATAAAGAAACAAGAGCATTGAATGACACATTGGACCAGATGGACCTCATAGATATATACAGAACATTCCACCCTAAAACAACAGAATATTCATTCTTCTGAAGTGCACATGGAACCTTCTCCAGAATAGACTACATATTGGGTCACAAATCAGGACTCAACTGATACCAAAAGACTGAAATTATTCCCTGCATATTCTCAGATCACAATGCTTTGAAACTGAAGCTCAATCACGAGGAAAAGTTCCGAAGGAAATAAAACACCTGGAAGCTAAAGTCCACCTTGCTTAAGAATGCTGGGATCAACAAGGAGATCAAAGAAGAACTGAAACAATTCATGGAAACCAATGAGAATGAAGACACTTTGGTCAAAAACCTATGGGATACAGCAAAGGCGGTCCTAAGGGGGAAATACATAGCCATCTAAGCCTCCCTCAAAAGAATTGAAAAATCCAGAACACACCAGCTGTCTCTACACCTTAAAGAACTAGAGAATCAACAAAAATCAAACCAACTCCACACATAAGAAGGGAAATAATCAAGATTGGAGCTGAGATCAATGAGGTTGAAACCAGAGATACAGTAGAACATATCAATGTGATAACCAAGACAGCATGGTACTGGCATAAAAACAGATACATAGAACAGTGGAACAGAGTAGATAGTCCAGATATGGACCGTCAACTCTATGGTCAAATAATCTTCGACAAAACAGAAAAAAATATACAGTGGAAAAAAGACAGTCTCTTCAATAAATGGTGCTGGGGAAACTGGGCAGCTATATGTAGAAGACTGAAACTCGACCATTCTCTTACACCATACACAAAGATAAACTCAAAATGGATAAAAAACCTCAACGTGAGACAGGAATCCATCAGAATCCTAGAGGAGAACATA
>NW_026742544.1:0-3989 GCF_022355385.1 Mustela nigripes
TTCTTCTCTTCGATCTGCCGATGGATTTTCAGGTGTTTGCAATCTTTAGATAAGCTATCTAGCTGATCTCCGGCTAGCTGAAGCAGTCTCAGCTTGCTACTTCTCCGCCATCTTGACTCCTCTCTCCTCAATCACATTCTAATTGTACAGTCATATTTAACTGTCTTGGTAATTTCATTTTGTTTTAAATCACTCATGGCATCCACTATCTGTCTTTCCCTCTTCACATTGTGGCTAAAATCCACTCAATGAGGGTCAGTGATTCCAATTACAAGTCTAGCCACTTCTCACCAACTTTTTAACCAACTTTTAAAGAATCTCCCTAGTTTATTTGTAAATAAATTACGTGAACAGATGGAAAGTGAATTTGCTGAGATAGCAGATTGAACCCTTATAGATAATAACTTGAGAAGGGAATGTTCAATGCTTTAAGTTTTTATAGCTCCATTCAAAATACTTTTAAGGATTTGCAATGACTGGCTCCATGAAGAAACTACTCTGCTGCTCCAGGACTGTATACTTACAGGCATGCTATTGTGGGGTAAAGTGAGAGGCAGTTGGGGAGTGAGGCTTGTTCTTTGTCCACAAGAGTGGGCATCTCTCACATTGTTCAACTTTGCTTTGTTTGTATAGAGCTAGCCATCTGGCAAGACTCCTACTCTGTATACTGAACCGATAAAGTGCTCCTGTAGACATTGTACTTGCTGTCTTCCCTAACAATAAAGAAATAGAAATGTGCAAAGAAAATCACTGGCAAAAGAACAAATAAACAAACATACACAAGCATATTTGTTTATTTTTCATTTAAGCACATTTCTTTAAATATCTAATCTTTAGTCTACAATAAATAATCACAAGTTAAGATAGCAAACCATGACCCAATCTATTCCTATGTTTCTTAGAAACCATGGATGACTAAGTTGCAACTTGAATTGTGTCTTCAATATTGTCTTTTAACACTCAAAATACTGTTTTCTAAAATTTAAACTAATGTATCTATAAAGAGTCTTTTTTATAATGTGTAGTTATTTAACAGATTCCTATGGAAAAGTAATAACTGATTTTTTTGAATGTGGATTCTTTTAAAAATATGAATACATTAAGGAAATTGATAATACAACCACATTGCTTTCAAATATAAAAAGTCTATAATAGAGAATAAGAACATTTAAATCATTATGAAGTAAAGTTAATCAGAATATAAATAAGGCTTAAATTTGTCACCACAAATTGGGACTAATGATTCCATCCTTTTATGGCTATAAACTCTTTCTGATAATCTAATGAAAGCTATTTAACATCATCTCCAAATTATGCAAACTCACACACAACATTTGATAGATACTATGTGAAGACTATGAACTAGTTTTAAAGTTCTGTATGGACAGTGCCCATGGCTGTGCAGTCCCAGTTTATCAAGTGCTTATCAAGTGCTTTCCATGGAACCTGAAACATGGAAAACAGCCACCGAATATCTCTTAAATACACGAATTCAGCATTACTCTGGAGGCTTATGTAAATAAAGTACAAAATGAAGTAAAAACTCAGATTTTAAACAATTAGGAAAGAGGAGGCAAAACTATTATTTGCTTACTACGTGATTATATACAAGAATAGGAAAGAAAATGGATTTAAATGAAATACGAAAATTAAGAGCAAAGTGGCTATACAGAAGATAAATATAAACCAAACAATGGCTTTCTTGTGTATTAACAATACTTAAAAATAAGAAAAATAAAGCCCTTATGTACAACATTAAACACAATTTCTGAGTAGTACTCTGAATAGTGTGAAAAAAATTTTAAAAACTGTAATTATTTACTGATATATCTAAAAGCAGCATTGAAAAATTGGAGAAATACAGCTTTTCCTTGGTAAAAAGACTCAATATTATTAATTTTTCCAAAGCATCATACTTGCAATCAAAATAGAAATGGGATCTCTCTAAACTTGACAGAATAGGTCTCAATTTCATTTGAGGATAAAAACTGGTGAAAATGACATTATGAACATTTTGAAACAAATAATAGCTCATGATAGAAACACACTTATCACTAACTACTTTAATGTATTTAATCCTCACAGTAAACCTCTGAGCCAAATGACATAAATATCTCAATTTTATAGACAAATTAAAAAACAAATATGTAAAGTAATTTTACCCAAGGTCATATAGTTAATTAGTTTGGATGCTGGGATTTATACCCAAACAGTTCAGCCCTAGAGTTCAGGTGCTTGAAAACTGTGCCAAATTCTTTCCCAAGACTAATAAAATGAGAAAAATCCCAGCAGATAGAAAACCATAAAATAAAGCTCCATAAATTAAAGTGTGATGCTTGGGGCACCTGGGTGGCTCAGTCATTAGGCATCTGCCTTTGACTCAGGTCATGATCCCAGTATCCTAGGATCCAACCGCATCAGGCTCCCTGCTCAGCGGGAAGCCTGCTTCTCCTTCTCCCACTCCCCCTGCTTGTCTGGGTCTCTCTCTGCCAAGTAAATAAATAAGATCTTTCCAAAAATAAATAAAGTGTGACGTTCTTCCAAGAATAAACAGATTCAATAATAGGTAACATTTCCTGGGCATTTACTATATATTATGTTGTTTACCCCTCACAATTATGCTGTGATACAGACTCTTTCTTTGTGTTCATTTCAGAGATGACATAACTGAGGCACATAGATTAAGCAATTTGCCAAAGATAAGGATGTTATTACAAAGGGGAACTAAGATTTGAACCCAATCAATATAAACTGAGATGAATTAAAGGTTGAAATGTAAAAAATCAAACCCACTAAAGAAAAACAAATAGGAAAAGGAAAAAACATATACCAATCTTTGAATAAAAGAAAACACAAAGGAGAATTTTAAAATTGGATATCCTAAAAATTATTAGTGAATTTAAAAGTTAAAATATAAACTGGGAAAACTTCAAAAAGATTATAGACATAGTTATACAGAGCTTGAAGCAACAGATGTGAAAAATATACTAAGATCACAATAGATAAATTGATAAAAGACATGATTAGATACATGAAAGAAAAAAATTAATGATTAAAAAATAAACCAAAAAATGCAAGTTTTAAGAAATACTTAAGAAATTTTAACAAAATAGCATTTTAAGAAATGCTATTGATTTTTACAGCATTAAAATTAATATTCATTGACAGTATGGATGCAATGATTAATATTTTCTTTTTTTTTTTTTCTGCAGTTATTTGAATGATTTAATTTTTTATTTTTTATAAACATATATTTTTATCCCCAGGGGTACAGGTCTGTGAATCACCAGGTTTACACACTTCACAGCACTCACCAAATCACATACCCTCCCCAGTGTCCATAATCCCACCCCCTTCTCCCAAACCCCCTCCCCCCGGCAACCCTCAGTTTGTTTTGTGAGATTAAGAGTCACTTATGGTTTGTCTCCCTCCCAATCCCATCTTGTTTCATTTATTCTTCTTCTACCCACTTAAGCCTCCATGTTGCATTTTCTAATATCAATACAGGTAACAGTAACCAAGACAATCTTTTGAGAAAATAATTTGGTAATATGCATTAGAGGTTTTTAAAAAGCTCAGATATTTTGATACAGTGATTCTCCATAAGAATGTTATTCTAATAAAATAACTGTAGTTATTTATGTCATAATTAAGTAAAATGATAAATTATCAGGGAGGCTTTAAAATTATGCATCATAATAATCAAAATCATAATCACAAAAAACTTTACTTTTATGTAAAAAAGCAGGACTAAATAAAATAGATTATAACCTCAAAAATGCAAGGTATACAATAGGTTCTCAACTGAATAGAAGGTAGGAAGGGATAGAGAAGAGGGGAAAAAATATTGGCAGTAAAACTTTAAGACAAAGTTTTAGAAATACATCAAGGCTTACAATAAATTACAATAAATATAAATGGGTTAAACTGGGACGCCTGGGTGGCTCAGTTGGTTAAGCAGCTGCCTTCGGCTCAGGTCATGATCCCAG
>NW_026742545.1:0-3989 GCF_022355385.1 Mustela nigripes
GTTCTAAACCTGTTAACTATTTAATTTGTTTACTTAAATTTGGTGTAGTAGACCAGATAATCATTACATTCGAATCAAGTTTACACAAAATAAACCGTATTAAAATGAAGCATAGAATTAGATTTACAACTATAGTCAAAGTTCTATTTGTTTTTAAAGTATTCAATAAAATAAAATTCCATTTCAGTCCAACAAAAGTCTTTGACGGTTTCTTAGATTTGATGGGAACAGAATTAGACTTGGAAATGTTTGCCTTTGGGAACAAAAACAATTATTGTTGAAAAATAGCTATTCATTGTTTATATCACAACGTAATAAAGTTCCAAATAATAGACCATTATTTCCATATATTCGTAAATTGCAAGTAGTAGCTATCACCCATGAATCCATATTTAAACCAGATCAGTTCTAAGATGAGATTAATCCCAATGCTCTGCTCTAAACCCTAAAAGGAATTAACTATTTTCTTGTCTTTATTGTTGAAATAAACCCACACTATTCATAATTTCCTGGAGTGAAAAGTACAAACAACTACTTTTCATTAGTTAGCTGTGCTATGATAATCAACAACCTCCAAATCTCAATAGATTCAGAATGCTATGCTAATAGAAACCCATCCCAACCCAACACCTGCTTATGGAGAAATGTACTCAAGGATCTTTATGCAGCAACAGACATTTATTCCTCACTGCTGTTTAATGTTGGCAGCTATGGGTCTCTGCTTCTCAGGTCTTTTTTTTTTTTTTTTTTTTGAGTTTTCATAAGACTATTTAATTTGTTAATACATTAAATTTTGGGGTCCTATTTTTTTTAATTTTTTTTATTTTCAGCATAACAGTATTCATTATTTTGGCACCACACCCAGTGCTCCATGCTATCCGTGCCCTCTATAATACCCACCACCTGGTACCCCGACCTCCCAACTCCCACCCCTTCAAAATCCTCAGATTATTTTTCAGAGTCCATAGTCTCTCATGTTTCACCTCCTCTTCCAATTTCCCCCAACTCCCTTCTCCTCTCTAACTCCCTATGTCATCCATGCTATTTGTTATGCTCCACAAATAAGTGAAACCATATGATAATTGACTCTTTCTGCTTGACTTATTTCACTCAACATAATCTCTTCCAGTCCTGTCCATGTTGCTACAAAAGTTGGGTATAACCATTTTTTTTGAAGATTTTATTTATTTGACAGATAGAGATCACAAGTAGGCAGAGAAGCAGGCAGAGAGAGGGAGGAGGACGCAGGCTCCCCGCCCAAGCAGAGAGCCCGATGCGGGGCTCGATCTCAGGACCCTGAGATCAAGACCTGGGCTGAAGGCAGAGGCTAAACTCACTGAGTCCCGCAGGAGCCCCTTCTCATGTCCTTTTATTCAAGGACCCAGGGTGAAGGTGATACATCTACCTGGGACATATAGTTTGCAGAGAAGGGGGGTGGATAATAACCAGATAATTGGCAGAAACAGACACAACAGCTATTGAAGATTTGTGCTTGGATGTGATAATATTCAACTTCCATCACACTCCCTTGGCCAAAAGGCCAATGTCTGTGGGGAAGGAATCTCAATTTCAGCAGGACACACAGCAATTTGCATGGAAATGGATAGGAACCAGGACACCTAATTGGTGCTATCACAGTCAGTTTAGTGTCCAACTCTTGGTTTCTACTCAGATCATGATCTCAGGGTCCTGAGATCGAGACCCGTGTTGGGCTCCATGATCAGCACAGAATCTGCTGCAGATTCTCTCTCCCTCTCCCTGCCCCTGCTCCCCCTCCCTTACTCACAAGCCCCAAAGCTCTCTCTCTCAAATAAATAAACTTTAAAAAAAAATAAAAAAGAAACAGATAGGAATCATAATTTTCTTCCACAACAGAGAAGTAATTTTGGGAAACACTAATATTCTGTAATCCCTTTCTTTTCCTTTAACATGTATGCTCACCCGAGAGATGTTCTGAGGTCATACTCAGATGATGAAGTATTCCACAGAGGGATGGGAAAGCTGTAGGTATTGAATTTCTGTAGAAAGTATGGCTGAGTAAATTGAATAACGAAACATTTTTAATCTTAGCTTGACAAAAATCCTGCATTTTTTGTTAAGCTGATGCCATCCCAATTTATCATTTAACTATATGATAAAATAATGGATTTATTAAGATTTTTGTATGGCATTTTTAAAAGGACAATAAAAAATAAGAAATATAGGACATCTTTCAATTAATCATGGGTTAAACTGGGATCCAAATTTGACATCATATGAGTTCTGAATATCGATTTTTCAGTTGAGGACAGAGAGCTTTTTAATTCCCATCAGATCTGTGCAAAATAGAGAGCTCAGAAAAGAATTTTCTATGAAACATTCGAATTTGTCAGACTATGTGATTTTTTTTCCATTTATATGCAGAATATATGCTAGCTAGAATGCAGAGTCTAAAACTTTGTCAATGTCACTCTGCCACATTTATTAGTTAAGTTGCCCTCTACCTCTCATCCAAAAAGCTATCGTCTTCAATCAACAGATTGTCTGATGGTAAAATTCTGACAGTACTGAACTAGTGATACAAAGGGTAAATATTTTCACCTGGATAGAGGATAGAAAATGGGAATAAAAAATTGCTACTTGATGGTTTTTATTATAAAATTCAAAGCTTAAAGTGTTGCTGTTTTTATACACCCCTGCCACACACTAATACTGAGAAGGTACTGATTGCTCTAAATAAGCAGTAAACCTCTAGGGATAAAACTCTACCCTACTGATAGAAGTGAATAGTCACTTCTATTTTTTTTTTAATATTTTGTATTCACACACAAAGCTGTACAGTAAGGAAAATGCCCCCTTTCTTCTTGAATTTTAAGGCAAAATACTAAAAACATTGATACAGAGCTAATTTCATTTTCATCATCATCATGGATATTATAATAGATGAAATAAACTTCATGTAGAAATATAAAATATATCTCCACTCATGGGGTTGGGGATAGGGACGTACCAAAATTTTTGAGGCACTAGAAAATAGGGCAGTAAAAATAACACTGTAACTTTTCCCAACTCTATTTCATTTTGTAAAAATCCAGTTCATATATATAGACAACACTTTAAAAAGTTTCTGGCATAAGGAGCAGTATATTACAAACAGTCCTATATTTGAATCTCAGCTGTGTCACTCTGGGAAAGTCAATTGAGCTGTCTGAGCTTCATGTATTAAGTGGGGGAAACAGACATACCTTGATATATTTTAAGAATTAGAGAGGGTGCCAGAGTGGCTCAGTGGATTAAACCTCTGCCTCAGGTCAAGATCTCAGGGTCCTGGGATCAAGCCCCACATCAGGCTCTCTGCTCAGTGGGGAGCCTGCTTCTCCCTCCCTCTCTCTTCCTGCCTCCCTGCCCACTTGTGATCTCTCTCTCTCTCTCTGTCAAATAAATGAATAAATAAATATGTTTTAAGAATTAGAGAGAATGCATAGCATAGATTTAAGCACAATTCCACACAAGTGGAATTCAATTTTTGCAAGTCTTCATTGTTGTGATGGTTGTTTTTAATGTTTATTAATATGTAAAAGAACGAAAACTTCAAGAAGGTACTCTGGTGCTAATTTTAGAGTCCATTCAAAACATTTTGGGAGTATGCTATAGACAGGGCAATGTGTTAAAGGCTAGGAGAGATACAAAAAAAAAAAAAAAGGTTGTTGGCGGGGACAGGCTTGTTTCTTACCTGTTGTAAATGTGAGATTGAAAAGCAAGAAGATGACTTAGCTAGAAAAAAAAAAGGGGGTAATTTGGTTATCATATCTGTGATTGAATAAAAAGGAAAGTTCTGTGCATTCTGGATGTTTCAGCAGGCATGAGAGAAGCCGCAGTCTTTCTCAGGGCTTCTTTTTATTCATAGAAGATGTGGTACAATAAGAAATAGATACCTGGTCTTTATCCCTAGTTCCTGACACAGAGCTCTCAAATCCTACATAATTTCCTAAGTCACAGGAGCACCTAAT
>NW_026742546.1:0-3988 GCF_022355385.1 Mustela nigripes
CCCCCCAAGAACTTTGCCCATGACTGTCGAATCTTCTGAGAACCCTTGAGCAGCAAGAGAAAGCAGCCAATGGCTGAGGACCAACAGGACTTGAAGAAATGCCGTGTAAGTTCTGGGGGTTGATAAACATGGTATTTATCTGTCCTCTGAATGGCCCAGACTCTTCTATTTCCACACTTTGGCTTTCTAATAACTAGTGACATGCCTGGCTATTTTAAGCAGAGAGATTCTCAGTTGTCTTCTTTCTGCCTGTTTCTAGAAGTTTCTTTTTGGTCTTGAGGCAGAAAGAGGAGAATTTTTTCCTATATTTTGCTTGTTTCATGAATTTTTCTCTGCTCTGCTTCAGAGGCTATTATAGTCTCCCTGCCCCAAACCTTCTGACTCTGACTAGGAGGTCCAAGGACAAAGGAACAAGGCTTCCTTACCATCTTGATCCTGTGACCCTTCTTCCAAACCTCAGGGGCTTGTCTAGAGTGAAGTTATTGGTTTCTCACAGCCATTTTCCTTCCAGAACATCTCCTGATCATTCAGCTATATATAGTAAGGCAAACACAGGTGAAGGATACCTTCCAATGCCTGAGAAATAAGAAAACCCTGAAAATGAAGAGTCTGGAAGTCATCAAAAGGGTTTCATCTTTCCTAAAGGTCAAGACATGTAACAAGAAGCTAGTTTAGCCATACAGAATAACCCTGGTAGTCACATTTTTAGCCTCATCAAACCATAATTATAAATGTTGGTAAGGAGGGTGAAGGCATCTTCATCCTGAGGGACCTAGAGTTGTCTAAGAGTTAGAAACCATTTAGCAAAGAGGCCAGAAAAGGGCAATCTGGTTTCAAGAGGACTTCTTTAAGCCTCAATTTAGTAAAACACGTACTTGCTGCTAAGAGTGCAGGCCAGTTCGCTTATTGTAAAGACATGGCTCTGGTCAGGGGAAACTGTCGGCACAGAGGGAACTGCAGGGACAGTGCAGGCAACGCAAAGGGCATGTCCTGACTCTTGTGCAGCTGTTCCTGTTTTGTGGAAATGACCAGTACAGAGGAGAGGCTAATGCCTCAGGCATCAACTTCGGAAAAAGAGAAGAATGAACTTTCAATCATTGTTTTACCAGACAAATTAACCTATCTGGCTAGATGGGGAATAGCTGCCACCCTGTTTTTCCTCCCTGCTAGTGTTCTCTCCTCATATTAGCTGGCAGGCCACCTAAAATCAGCTCCAGCTAGTCAGAAGGCATGATGGGAAACCTAATGTCGCTCACAGTGAAGCTCTTAGTCACCACATCCAGGCTCCGCATCCACTCCCTCGGAGGAGACTCAAGGAAAAGAGACAAGGGACCATGTCACTACAACAGATATGGGATCATTATCCCCTTCCCCAAGCCATTCTCTCTACTCCAGCCTCCTGCCTGGACCCCACTTTCCTTCCTCCCCCAGTCCAATCAAAAGAACAGAGGGTTGAAAGGAGTCCAATGTGCAGATTCTTAACAGTTTCTTTGTGACTCTAGTTCTGGTTTTAACTCTTTTTTATTTTTTTTTTAATTTCAAAACAATGAACCATTGCTTTGTGAAGCCAGATACCAAGGTAACAGGTGGTTTCTGCCAGACTCCCACATGGTTGGAAGACACTTGAACTTCACACATGCACATACACACTTTCATCCTCATGCACACACAGGCACACACATACACTTCCTTAAGGGACGGGGCTAGTGCTGGGGTTGAGCTCTGCACAAATGAGGTTTTCCTCCCAGAGGACTGAGCACTATACAGAGAGACATGGGGAGTGAAGCAGAGTAACCTCCTGGGGTAGAATTTAGTGTCATCTAACCCTATTATTACTGTGATCTAAATATTATTTATCTGCATTGAGAAATACAACCACTTCTGCAAGCAGACTTCTCCCTCACATGATTTCCAGAGACTTCCTCCAGAGAAGATGCAGTAGTGAAGGCTCTTCATCTCTCCAGTGTACTAGAAAAGCCTTTTGGTTGGTCTTTGGAAGGGAATTAGAGATTGCTAGCAGCATATATTGAGCTGAGTTGAACAAATCCATTCAACACTGAAAGTGGAGTCAGAGTCGGGACTTCCACAGAAATCCCCTCTCTCTCTACTGAATTAAGACAAAGACTAGATAATTAAACAAAAGCTTGAAATGTTACATCATCCAAGTCAAATATTCTCCCTTCAGATCACATTCTGTCCTCCTCATAGCTGTGCTCTCTCTGAGGGGACATCCCATGCACCCCACTTTCCAGAATCTACTAGATTTGATAAAATCTACTGATTTGATAAAATCCTACTGTTTTGAAAGAATTCCAGCATGATATTTAATCTCCCATAAATCAGATATTTCCTACAAATTTGCCATCTAAAAATTACTCGTATACTTCATACATAAGAATGTTTCACCTAGGTCATTATCAAAGAAGTCTCTTGGTGGAAGGGGTTGTACGTCTTAAGGAAGGGTCATTTCGATGTTGAAGAAATACAGAAATGGACAGGATGGTTCTTTTTCTCAGTTCGAGCCTGGAGAACTCTTGTTCTGATGTTCATGGAGCCCTCAAGCGTATAAGCAGAGGGATGAGGAAGATGACAGTGAGCGGGCAACCAGCCTTGGCATTGAGTAACAGCCAAGACTGGCTGAAGACTGCAGATCTCAGACACTCTGCTGGAAGTCTCCCCTGAGCCTGTCACTGGGAGGGGAACGAGAAGGCTCCCTTCTATAGAGTCATAGGAAGAACAAAAGAGGAACAGGTCACTGAGTTCTGTTCCAAGCCTCCTCCCCCTAAGATTTCCCAACATGGAGAAATGACATCAAGGCTTAAAAGAAGAAAAAAAAAAACTTGGGAAGGAGGGTCAACAGTTGTAAACAAACAACCTTGTGCAAAGGGCTCCTTCATAAGGCCACTCCAGTGACTCAAATGTTACGGGCACTTTTCCGCTTGCACATGTCACACCACCCACGCATCAGAGCTGCATCCCATTCTCCCAAATTCGTAATCCACCCCTTGGTTTCTCAACAAGGTTATGCACTACCCCAAAGCCACTTCCTGTCCCGCCCAGAACATGTGCTGTTCTCCCAGAGCTTCGTGGGAATAAGGTCTAGGACCAAACAGGCCATGGATATCAAAGGCATAAACAAATCTGGACATGTCCATTATGGTAGTAGTCGAGAAAACCTGTGGAGAAACACAAGTTCGTTAAGAAATAGGGTGGCGGGTCCCCAGCTGGTGACGCACTAGAATGTCTATTACTCTCATAATCTGCTTGTTTTATTTTAATACCCTAGAGCTGCCAAGCAGAACTTGGGTCCCCGTCAGAGGCTCCAGAAACAGCCCCTCCTCCCTTCTTTCCTCATGTCCTCCTGCTCAGGCCCAACTTCATGCCCCCAAACCAATCTGTATCATGCTTGCTCTCAGTGCAATGCAGAAAGATGGACAGTCCTCCATCGTCATCCCACTGCCTGTCACCACTCCCACACCCTTGCACACCCCACACCTCCCTCTCCAGGCTCCACGACTTCATGGTCTTACTGTTGTAAATACTATTGTACAGTTTGTAATCATCAAATAATCCCATTGTCAAAGGCCTCGCCTGCTGCGCCTTCTCGCCCTCGAGAAAGGCCAGGGAATCTAGAAGGGGTAACCTTTCGAGAGGAGCTTCAGGGTCATCTCTGTGTGAGACGCTATGTATATTCCTGTAAGATTGCATTTTTATCTAAGGAATGATGTTATTTAAAAAACAAAAAAAAAATCAAAAACAAAAAACAAGAATTGCAAATAAATTTCTTAACAATGTCTACGCTGGTTTAATTGTATCTTCCCTCTTCCACATCCTTCCTCTTCTTCTGTTTCCTAGAGGTTACAAAAATATGCTGAACTGCCATATTCCCCTCTCAGAGCCTCCAAAGGGGAGGGAGATGGGGAAAAACAGGTGAAATCTGGATCCAGTGATAATCTCTAACCTTTTATCAGCAATTCACCCACCTCTT
>NW_026742547.1:0-3987 GCF_022355385.1 Mustela nigripes
ATGTGTGTTTGTGACCAATGTGGCCCGCAAGCATGGGGGGGGCCTCACGGGCCACACTGATTTCAAGTACACTGAACCTTGGATAACATGCCAACCACAAGGTTTCTTGCCATGGGGAAAGAGTTCTGATTTCTGCATCATTTTCACACCCGGGCCGTGATTGGAGATAAGGTCTAGGTTCTGAATCCTGAAAACCGAGGTTTAGAAGAGATGCCGACCTAGGGCCATGGCGGGTCCGATGTGCTCAGGGTGCGGCCAGCTGTCTGGGTGGGGCCAGGAGGTCCTGGCTCGGGCTGTGTCAGAAAGGGCAATAGTGCCCAGGTCAGCCTATATATTTGGGGTACAGCCGAATTGCTGCAGTTTGATCCTCATTTAGGGTTTCTGGGTAGCCCCAGAGGGCAATGTCTATCATCTGGAGGGCAGGTATAGTGCTGCATTATAGTTCTGGATTGCCAAACTGGAGGGCTTGTCAGCCAGTAGTCTGAGAACGGAAGTCTGAGAACCCAAGCTAGGCCTAGGTTTCTGGGTGAGACCTGAATCGAGATCTCGTGCATCTGAAGTCAGGGAGAGGATCAGACTATCGCTCAGGTTGGACATTCTGTCCCTGATGGCCCCTTCTTGAAGGGGTGTTGGATCACGAGGCCATGGGTGTTTTCCCACGATCGGAGTTGTGAGAAGCTCCCAACTGCAAAGATTCTTCTTCAGGACAATTGAGACCTGTTGGTTGGCTCCAGGACAAGGATTCCGAGCAGGGTTCTAAGGATGATGGCTGGGTAGCCCACCTCGCATTCCTATTGTCTCCAGGCAACAAGACAGGTTAGATCTGCTGGATCTGGGGGAGCAACCGAGGAGGCTGAGTTGAAATGGACTCTCCCGTGGATGTGTCCTAATATGGTTTTGTATCTATAGAGACCTTGGAATGAAGCGGTGGCACTGGGGCCCTGAAGAGTTCTCCTAAAGAGAGCCTTTCACACAGCTCCATCATGCAATTTTCCCATGTGAGATGAGATTTGTTCTGATGGTGAGTCAAGAAACAGCCATTTGCTGTTATTGAAATCCAGGCCTCTGAGGAGAGATGCCTCGAACCCAAAGCAATGGATCCGATAGGGGCTTAGGGGCCTGATCGTTCCTTATTACATCTGGGGATATCAGTCTACGGGTCTGAGTGCAGGTAGGTGCACTGATGGGCTCAGATTGCCCCTGTTTGTCCTGGGAATCCACAACTATTGGGATGGCCTCAGGAATTTTGGAGGTTTATCCTCTTAGTAGGGTTGTGGCCATTGGAATGGGCACATACAGTTCCCTTGGAGAGGGCAGGCACAGTCTTCAGCTTTGGCGTCCGGAGCCTGAGCCTGTAGGGTGTGTAGGCCAGAGCTGTTGGGACTCTTGTCTGAAAACACAAACTCGGCTTATGTTTCAGGTCATAGGTATGGCAGGACTGATCTACAGACCATGAGGAGAACACTTTGGGATATGAAAAATGGGCGAGTGTGAGGCTCTTGCTCACGTTTTTGTCTCTAGATATTGTGTAACTCATGGTCGTGAAATTACCGGGTACTTAATGGGAAATGGATGAGTCTTACTCTCTGGGGGTTTGTCCCCATCCAAGGAGTTTGCGGTCACTCTGTGGAATGGAATAAGTCTGTTTTTTTTTGTTGTTGTTGATTTGTTTTGTTTTGTTTTTCTACCTCAGGTGTCCCACCAAATGTGGGATTCCAGAGTAGAGCCCTGGGGAGTTGTGACTGGACAACCAGAAATCTGGTTAAAAATAGGGGCCTAGGGACATGTCAAGCCCATTATGACATCTAATGGTCCAGCCACTGACAGGACGTACTAGGGGACAGGACTCACGCTGAGGGTCACAATGCGTGTTTATGCCCTCGTCGCACTCAAGAATGGGCGGGCCTCACAGTGAATGCTGGTTTCTCCTACACTGAACGTTGGACAACATGCCAACCACAAGGTTTCTTGCCATGGGTAAGGAAGAGTTCTGATTTCTGCATCACAATCACCCATGGGCAGTGATTGGAGATAAGGTCTAGGTTCTGAAGCCTGAAAACTGAGGTAGGGAAGAGATGATGACCTACGGCCATGGCGGGTCTGATGTGCTCAGTGTGCGGTCAGCTGTCTGGGTGTTGGTCACGAGGTCCTTGCTCAGGTTGTCAGACAGTGCATTAGTGCCCAGGTTAGACTATATATTTTGGGTGCATTCGAGTGCCGTGTAGGTTCTGATCTGAAGAACTATACAGGATATGAAGAATGAGCGAGTCTGAGGCGCGTGCTCAGTCTTTTGAATCTGGATTTTGTATCAGGGATGGCCGTGGAATGTTGGGGAGGCCTCATGTGCCATGGACGAATCTTGTTCTCTGTGGATTTGGCCGCATCCCAATTGTTTTTCGTCAATCTGTGGGATGGGAGGACTCCTTTCAGGTTTGTTACCTCAGGTTTCCCACCAAAAGAGGAATTCCAAAGCAGAGCTCTGTGGAAGAGTGAAGGGACAAACCGAAATACGGTAAAAAATTGGGGCCTAGGGGCATGGGCTCAGGGTGCGGTCAGCTGTCTGGGCTTTGCTCAAGAGGTCCCAGCTCAGGGTGTGTCAGACAGTGCATTACTGCCCAGGTTAGACTATATAATTTGGAACATTCGAGTGCCGTGTAGGTTTATTCTCATTTAATGTGCCCGGGCAGCTCATTGGGCAATATATTGTTTCTCGAGGGCAGGCAGAGTGCTGCAATGATGGTCCGGAATTGCCAAACTTGTGGGCTTCGGGGCACTCAGTCTACGGGTCTGAGTGCAGGTAGGTGCTCAGATGGGCTCAGATTGCCCTTGTTTGTCCTGGTAAGCCACAACTATTGGGATGGCCTCAGGAATTTTGGAGGTTTATCCTCTTAGTAGGGTTGTGGCCATTGGACTGGGCACATACAATTCCCTTGGAGAGGGTATGCACAGTTCAGGTTTGGCCTCAGGGGCCTGAGCCTGTAGGGTGTGTAGGCCATAGCTGTTGGGACATTTGTCTGAAAACACAACTCGGATTATGTTTCAGGTCATAGGTATGGCAGGACTGATCTACAGACCATGAGGAGAACACTTTGCGATATGAAAAATGGGCGAGTGTGACGCTCTTGCTCTTGTTTTTGTCTCTAGATATTGTGTCACTTATGGTAGTGCAATTTCCGTGTGACTTCATGGGAAATGGACGAGTCTTACTCTCTGGGGGTTTGGCCCCATCCAAGGAGTATGGGGTCACTCTGTGGGATGGAAGAAGTCCGTTTTTTTTGTTGTTGTTGATTTTTTTTGTTTGTTTTTCAAACCCCACCAAATGAGGCATTCCAGCGTAGAGCCTTGGGGAAGGGCGATTGGACAACCAGAAATCTGGTTTAAATTTGCGGCCTAGGGACATGTCAAGCCATTATAGCATCTAATGGTCTAGCCACTGAGAGGACGTACTAGAGGACAGCACTCACGCTGAGGGTCACAATGCGTGTTTATGCCCTCGTCGCACACAAGAATGGGCGTGACCTCAGGGTGAATGCTGGTTTCCCCTACACTGAACCTTGGACAACATGCCAACCACAAGGTTTCTTGCCTTGGGTAAGCAGGAGTTCTGATTTCTGCATCACACTCACCCCTGGGCAGTGATTAGAGATAAGGTCTAGGTTCTGAAGCCTGAAAACGGAGGTAGGGAAGAGATGATGACCTAAGGCCATGGCGGGTCTTATGGGCTCAGGGTGCGATCAGCTGTCTGGGTGTTGCTCAAGAGGTCCCAGCTCAGGGTGTGTCAGACAGTGCATTACTGCCCAGGTTAGACTATATAATTTGGGTACATTTGAGTGCCGTGTAGGTTTACTCTCATTTAATGTGCCCGGGCAGCTCATTGGGCAATATATTGTTTCTCGAGGGCAGGCAGAGTGCTGCAATGATGGTCCGGAATTGCCAAACTTGTGGGCTTCGGGGCCAGGAGTGTGAGGACGGAAGTCTGAGAACACA
>NW_026742548.1:0-3985 GCF_022355385.1 Mustela nigripes
AAAAAAAAAAAAAAAAAAAAAAAAAAAAAAAAAAAAAAAAGTAATCTCTGTACCCAAAATGGGACTTGAACTCATGATCCTGAAATCTAGAATCACATGCTCTATCAACTGAACCCTGTTTCAGGGGTTCAGTTTCATCCCTGTTTCGGTTCTTTCTAAACCTAAACAGACTCGAATACATAACTTGAAGATATTTAATGTGATTTCAGCTTTATTTTACAAAGATAACTCATATACTGTTCTATAAAAAATTCCCCAAATTCCAAGTGACATTTTTGTTTGTATTATCTTGTTAAAATAGTTTTCAAAATGTTGTTTGTAATTATCTCTTACACAAGTCACTCTCTATATCAGAACCCAAAAAGGGCAATATGTACACAAAGACCCCTTAATCTGATAATGCATAGTGGCTTCATCCAAGCAATTTCTACATTGATAATAAAATTTCATATCATGGGGTGCCTGGGTGGCTCAGTTGTTAAGCATCTGCCTTCAGGTCAGGTCACAATCTCAGGGTCCTGGGAAAAGAGCCCTGCACCAGGCTCCCTCCTCGGCAGGAAGCCTGCTTCTTCTCCCACTCCCACTCCCCCTGCTTGTGTTCCCTCTCTCACTGTCTCTCTCTTTCTCTGCCAAATAAATAAGTAAATGAATAATAAAATTTTTATATCGTGAGTTAGGCTTCAGGAGCTTTTCCCCTCTGCTTAATTATCTTAAGAAAACAAATAAAAACCCAAAGCTCTTTGAAGAAAAGTCTGGGTATGTCTCTTCGCAGCACAGATCTGATCTGCTCTATTTTCTTTTTAAAAATTGCTGGTAACTGATGAAGCTAGGCCTTAATTGTTGTCCAAATATATACATTTCTTCCAACTCTTTCCTCCAAACTGCCATTGCTGTTGCTTGACCATCAAGAATGCTTCCTGAATATCCAAAGCCGAAGTGTTGAGCATGAGAATGCTTTGGTGAGTTGGTATGAATGAAGTGGGAGTGATTTTCTGTGATATGTGATACTTGTGGCTATCCACCCTTAAACTTAATCCAGTCTCTCCTTGAACTAACCTAGCGGAACACAGACCAGACTCTAGCTTTTGGCCCTTCCATAGCCGCTATACCCAAGGAATATAAGCTAAAGCAGAATGAAACAACAATCAAAAAATCCCTTTAAAATAACAAGTGAATTATAGATGCCAATCGGTGGCAAACAGTAGTAGCATAGAAGAACTTCGATTTTAAAACAGGCACAATAAAGAAGAGATAAGGAAACATGTTAGCAATATGAAACCAAAAAAGGAAATAGAAATAATAGGTAAGAAAAAGTAATGGCTAAAATAAAGAGTACCATAGATGGGACACATGATACAGTGAACTAAAGAGAACAGAGTTCTTTCAAATTCTTGCAAAAGGAAAGTTAGCCATCCAGCGGGGGATGGGGGGGAGATTAAGAAGGGAAAAGCATGGAAAACTTTTCAATTTGCCCCCAAATGTATCTACTTGTTTATATTAACCCATTAGCTTCTTCCAAGCCCCCCACCCATACTAAGGTCCCCCTCACTTCCATTATTCCTTAATATAACTTTGAGTTTTATTTCCAAACTTTTGCTTAGATCATTATTTTTCTCATATATATGATAAATATATATTTCTCTTTGAATATTTATATCTTTCAGTTTTTAACATATAAATTATAGACCTCTACTGTTTTGATTTGAATTCTTTTTAGAGCTCTTTACTAGCTTCTTTTAATGTGTTTTGTTATACGTGGATGTGTTTTAGTTCTATTGTCAACAGGTTACCCACACTGAAGAAATATTTCAAGAGTGATCCTAAAAGCTGTGTACATAACTATGAAGGGAAACTGAGTTTCTAAGACTTAATCAAGATAGAAGTCTGAAAAATAGTCCAGGTAACTGTGACATGATTATGGAGGCAAAATGTTTAGCCTAAGAAGTAAATTAATACGAACAAACAAACAACTGTATCTGGCATGACAGAAAGACTGATAGCTCTTATACAATCATTCAAAGGATATTTGAAGAATTCATTCAGACATATTATAATGCAGGTGAAGAATAAAAGCAATAATAAGGTTATCCTTTATGCCACAAAAAGTTGATCTTAAAACCATCAACAACAAATGGACAATTTGACAATATAAACTCTTCCATTATGAATAGCTCTTCTTTCATAGGAAATTAAAATAGCTATGTCAGTTTCTTCTCAAGCTATCCCTTTCCTTTCCTACAAACTTCTTTAAAAAGAAGCATACATCCTCTGCCTGAATTTCTTCATTTCTCACTCACTGAACTTTGATTTATTGTTCTAGCCAAATACTTAAAATTTTTAGTTACAGTAACCAAGTACAACACAGATTCAGTAGTCTCTCAATATTTATAGTCACTGACTTCCTGTAACGGGTGACACAAGTAACCATCTTCAAATCATGAAAGTCTCTTTACCTTTAAATTTCAGGTTATTTCATTTAAGAATATTTTCTTTGCTTTTCTGATTCTTTTTTGCTCCTCTTTGGTATATCCTGCTACTTCTCCAACTCCAAAATGTCTTCCCAACTTAAAAATACCCATTACTTTATCTCCATGTTTACCAAAATAAATACTGTCTGTACCTGTGGATTAATTTGATGGTGATTTTATGACCTGGGGCTCTATTTTCCCTAATTTTTGATAGATTAATAAATTAAGGGACATCACATACAAAGCACAGAATGGAAGAATATAGTCACATTATGTAGATCAGAATATAAAAAATAACTCCTGTAAGTCAGTAAGAAAAAGAAAAATTAATTTAGGGGCGCCTGGGTGGCTTAGTCAGTTAAGCCTCTGCCTGTGGCTCAGGTCATGATCCCAGGGTCCTAGGGTAAAGCCCCACATCCAGCTTCCTGCTCAGCAGGAAGCCTGCTTCTCCCTCTCCCACTCCCTGTGCTTGTGTTCCCTCTCTTGCTGTCTCTCTCTCTCTGCCAAATAAATAAAATCCTTTTAAAAAGAAAAATTAATTTAAAATATGCTTAAAATACTTGGGAAGGTACTTTATAATTTGGGATACCCAGAGAGCCAAAACCTGAAAATCTGTTCAACTTCAGGAGTCATTAGGGGAAACGTAACTGAAATCAAAATGCAAAACCATGATACTTCTGCCATAACGGAGGACTAAAATGAAAAGGACAAATTTTTTATCCAAGTGTTAGCAGAGAGAAGGAGCAACTGAAAACCTCATATGCTGTTGATGGGAATATACGTTTGTACTGCTTAAAAAAAAAATGATTGGCTGTATTTACAAAAGTAAAAATTGCACAAAATTTGTGAACCAAGAATTCCACATTTAAATATATATGGTAGAAATATATTCCACATGAACTTGTAGTGCATATGTGTTCACCAAAATAAATTACAAGAGAGTTTATAGCAGAATTGTTCCTAATTTCTCAAAACTAGAGTAAACTATAATGTATATAAACAGTAGGATGGATAAATCAGGGTTTATTCATGCAATAAAATAATGAGAAGACCAAAGAGAATGCCCAGTCTATGAACACTGCAGAACATGAGTGAATTCCACAAGCACAATGTTGATATAAAAAGGCCAGATTCAAACTTTTGTATGATTCTATTTATACAACATTAAAAAATAGGCAAAAATAATCTGTGATATTGAAGGATTATTCTAACTCTTTAGGTGGAAGTTTATCAACAAAACCCCAATTCTAACTCCTCTTCCAACTCCATTAAAATGTTTTGAACTTAAAATGGAATATATCTATGTTCCATTTTAAATTTAGTTTTACATATGTGTGTGTATGTGTGTGTGTGTATATATATATCGGAAAGTCAAAATAGAGTAAATTTTTAGACTAACATAGGGTATATATATATATATATATATAAGTAAAAATATATATATAAGTCAAAATATATATATATAAAGTCAAAATAGAGTAAATTTTTAGACTAACATAGGGTGTGTGTGTGTATAT
>NW_026742549.1:0-2675 GCF_022355385.1 Mustela nigripes
ATCATGCCCAAGGACATCCAGCTGGCGCGCCGCATCCGCGGCGAGAGGGCTTAAGTCTCTGCAAGCAGAGCGCCAACTTGAAACCCAAAGGCTCTTTTCAGAGCCACCTACAATTTCGGCCTGAAGAGCTGCCGCACGAGTGGGATTTCCGCCCTCCCCGCACCCCCCATCCTCTGCCGCCTCCCCTCCCCCGGCTAAGCGTGGGAGGGCTGCTAGGAGTGGCGGCCAGTGCTGCTCGGGTGGCATAGGTATCCTGTGCACTCTCGCTGGCTGCCCACTGCCCTGCTCCGGCCCTCGCCCGAATCCTCGCCAAACGTCTGATCCGTCGCTTGGCCAGGCCGTGTTTCCTCGGAGGCTGATTGAGCTGCGTTTCCAGCAAAGCGTGTTTTAACAAGTACTGGCTTTCTCCTTGGAGCCATCCATATGGCTGAGTATTTAAAAGGGGTTCCTAAAACCCTGGGTTTGAGTGCTTTCAGGTTAGTTGTGAAATTATTATATAGTGGCAAGTAATGTATCCACCCCGGAAAACAATAGCTCCAGGTTTAGGAAATCTACCGAACATGCTGTCACGGCCTGTGCTATAGGTAATCAGGGCCAGTCTGCAAGGTCAGCAGTTGATAAGTTCAGACAGGCACATGAATGCGTAAAACGTAATCACGACGGCAACTTGCCAGGAATCCAGGCATAGATTTCCACATTTCATTATCAAAGGAGAAAGAATGGATCCTCGAGGAACCTGGAAAGCATCCTAGGGGTTCACAACGTTTGCCAACGTATGCGGGGGCATGTGCACACCTGTGTTCAGGAACCCATGAGGAGTGGTCTCTGAGAGCAGTTTGGTGGCAGTCCATTTCTTGACTGAGCAGTACATCCTGTAGTAATGGTCAACTCTTGTCCTGGAAACTGGTACCTCAAGCGTGGGTTCTGCAGAGTTTTCAGAGGCGGCAGCAGCAGCAGCGCGGGTGGGCAGGATGGGCAGCAGCTGGTAGGGGCAGGGCACCATTACCAAAGGTTGTGGCTGGAGTAGTAGCTGAGTATCTTCATACCAGGAATTCAGAACTTGTTGCGGCTCATAACTGAAACCTTAAGGTTGTGCAGAATGTGTCTGCACCTTAGTTTTGTGTGGGAAATATGGAGTTAGTCATTAGGGCAGAACCCAGCCCTTGCAAAGGTAGTGGTTCCTAATCCATTGTTACTCCTCAAAGAACCAAGGAGACAACAGCTCTACAGTTTCCTCCCAACAAACAAATTCAGAATCCTATAAAAACCCTAGCGCCGGGTGCCTGGGTGGCTCAGTGGGTTGAAGCCTCTGCCCTTGGCTCCGGTCATGATCCCAGGCTCCTGGGATCGAGCCCCACATCGGGCTCTCTGCTCAGCAGGGAGCCTGCTTCCTCCTCTCTCCCTCTCTGCCTGCCTCCGCCTACTTGTGATCTCTCTCTCTCAAGTAAATAAATAAAATCTTAAAAAAAAAACAAACAAACCCTAGCGCCATGGAGGATCTGTACATCATTCAGATTTCACAGACAGTGAAACTCCTAGCCTCATCCCAGGGTTTATCCCTCGTTGTGGGGATTACTAAACACCTGAGGCTTTGGGGGAACTAATTGAACAGCTGCACATTAGTGAAAACCCAAGTCCTGTGACAGGAACCACAGAACGAGGATATTAGCAGTTTATTCAACAAATATTAGAGGTTCTTGGTGAGATAAGTTACCCGCTACAGAACCCAGAAGTCAGATTTTGGAAACAACTGAAAATGTCACTCAATGCAATATTTTGGAAACTTGACACAAACTTGCAAATAATAGCAACATATCATGTGGTTTCTTTGTGACTATTAAGAAGGTTATAAGGCCCCCAGTCATCACCACTTTTATATTTTTACATTACATACATTTTTTACATTACATACATTTTTACATTTTACATTACTTTTGCATTAAAAAATGTAATTGTAAGGTGGAATGCTAGAAACACAAAACAAAACTGGCAAGAATTCAGGAGGGGTTGGGGAGACACAAAACAAAATGTTGTACATGAAAGCTCATAACAGCTTTGTTTGCAATAGCCGTAATATTAAGAAACAGCTTCACAGCTTTCAATGGGTGAATGGTTAAATACAGTTTCATGCATTCATGCATGAAATGCTACTCAGCAACAAAAGGGAGGCTAGTGATACATACAAAACAACTGGGCTGGATCTCAAGGGGATCATGCTTAGTGAAAAAGGACTACTGGGGAGGAAAACTTTTCCTCTACCCTTGCAGATTCTTTGGCTGTACAGTGATACAAAAACAGATTAACAGGAGAAAAATTTAATCATGTGTGTATGGTAAAACTCATGGGTAAAACCGGTGAGAGTTGAAAAGACCGATAGTCTAGTTAACAGCATTTTGCCAATATTAGTTACCTGGCTTTGATATTGTAACAGACACTGGTTATATGGGATACGACTGTGAGAGGAAATGGGTTCAAGGGGATCTAGGCTCTACTGGGGCAACTTCTTGTGAATCCAGTTACTGCAAAATAACAAGTTAAACAAACAAAAAGCTGCTGTGACAATTCTTTAATGATTGCTACTTTGCATTGCTTGGGATTCTGTGGTTAATTTAAGAAAACAATGTGCTTTCTGCATCCCCCATCCCTGCCAACCCACCCCCCCCCCCCCCCCCCCC
>NW_026742549.1:2775-3985 GCF_022355385.1 Mustela nigripes
CCCTCCGCCCCCCCCCCCCCCCCCCCCCCGCAGCAGTTTTTTGCTTTCCTCTGGCTTTTGCTTTCTTCTTCTGGTGGCAAGTCCATTGGGCTGATGTTTGGTTCATTTACGTTGGTGCGTGATATTTTATATATTGTTGCCCCTACCTCAAAAGTAAGTGGACTTTCAGAATTTGATATTCCTAATCTCCAAATTTTCTGATGTGGTACTTGGCTGAGCTAAATCCATGCTCTTTTTGAACATCATAAGTATGCAATTAAAATTTCTTATTTAATAGTTCTATTTATTCTAAGGACATCTTTTACATTTTCTTAAAGCTAAGCTACCATGTAACTAGCTCAACAAATATATTTTTCCTTAGAGTTCATGATAGCTTTGCTTGTGTTACATGCACTAAACCCACAAAAGGGCTCTCCACTTTCTGTCCTCCATATGAAAAGAACAGACTTTTGACAATTTAGATTCTTTTCCTCTGCAACCCTTCATTGTTGAAATACACATGCTTAATTTGTTAGGTAAAGCACACTGTATGTATACATGTGTTGTATTGGAAATGTTTTGAAATCCTTCCAAAATACTTTGTTTTTAAGAATAGAATTCCTGGGCAATACAAACTTATTTTTCACAAACTAGATGCCAGTCATCTGCTTTATAATAACTTATCAACTGCTGCTGTACATTCTTACGGCAAGTCTACCGAAACTCAGGTAAATCAATAGGTTCAATGTTACAGTTTGAAAGCTGCCACTCACTGATCCCGAACCTGAAGCCTGGCCTGCTCCTCCACGGTATATTTACGAATTCCTTTGCTTCTTGGGGCTTGGGCTTGATTAAACTCCAGTTGTGGCAATGATCCAAAAATATATATGGAAAAGATAAATCGTGAAACACATGTACATATATACGAAGGAAGTCATTTCGTTGTTGTACATGTCTGAAACTTGTGTTTAGAGGTTCTTATTTTCCAAATGTCAGTAAGTCACCCTATCCCGTGTCTACTTTAGGCCTTAGAAACAAACGGGGTGAGGACTCCGACTTTTCTTGGGTTTTAAGTTTTCACAGAATTCTGCACAGTTGTTAGAAAAGGGACTGCTGCGGGCTGGTATGAAGTCCTATACAGTCCTTTGATTGTAATTCCCAGGGACTACTTACTGTGCCTGGTTGGGAAGGGCCTGGGCAAGGGCGGCGCCAAGCGCCACCGCAAGGTGCT
>NW_026742550.1:0-2321 GCF_022355385.1 Mustela nigripes
AGAAGGAGTCGTTGGTGTTATTGTCCGGAAACGGTCGCGAAGCAGGATAGCCGGACCCGTGAGGAACTGCGTGTCGGTGGCAAGACAAGTTTCACCCCTTACCTGTGCGGAGAGATGCGGAAATCAGAATCGTGTTTGTGGGATGTTGCTGCTGCTTGCCTGAGTTAGTCTCCGCAGCACGGTGGATGAAACGCGCATGGTGCGAAATTCTCCGTGCACTAGCATCCCCTCTGTCTGAGAGAGAAGCGTGGTTGCACATCTGCCAAGGGCCTTAAGGGACACCCCTGTCTGCTCCCCAAGAGCATGTCTGGGGAAGGTGGAGCACGCTTCCCGGGAGAAGAGAAGGAGCCGTCGGCCTTGTTGTCGGGAAATAGTCGCGAAGCAGGAGAGCCGGCCCTGGCATGAACAGCGGGCCTGTGGCAAGACAAGTGTCACCCACTCCCTGTGTGTGTGACGAAGACTAGCTGCTAAGGAGACATGAGGGCACGACTAGGGCAGGCGCGTGTGCTCCACTCTGAGGAAGGAGTGTGTGCAGAAGGCAGGCCTGTCCTGTGCCTCTGGTCCCAACGGGAGAGCATCTCCTTGGCCACCTGTCCCTAAGGCAGACATGGGCTTGCCACTAGGCGCCATTCCCCGAACACGCCGAAACAACCAGATGCCGTCTTCCTCCACTAAATGGCAGCCTTGTTGGTGGCAAGGGGTGTGCCGGGGAAGAAGTGGTGACAATCCCCCAAAGCTTCCCATCCCTTTGCACGTGCCGTGTGCAGGGATCCTGTCGCCTCTCCTCTCCTGTGGGGAAGGCACTGGCCTAGTCTCTGTAACCGACTGTGCGACAGAGTAAAAGGTCAAGCCTTGCCTACGCCAGAAGATGGTAGTGTGCATAGAGTGCCATCCTAGGCCACGCACGCTGCTGCAGTGCTGTGGCTGTGTCTGCTTAGTTCGGCCTGGCAGTGTGAACCCAGGGTGTGAACATGGAGCCCGGGAAAGCAAGGCCCAAGAGGCACCACCTCTTCCGCAGCTCTTCTTCCCTGACGCGACAGAGTGAACGCCCAAAGCCTTGCTGAGGAAGCACAGCGAAGTGCGGTTCGCGCCAACCTGAATACTACTGTGAAAGCTGAGAAATCAAAGTCGGTTCTGTGGGCTGCTCTGGCTGGTTGCCTTAGCCTAGTATTTGCAGCACGTTGGGAGAAACCCGCATAGAGTGAAAGCCTCTTTGCCCGGGCCTCCCCTCTGGGAAAGCACAGCATTCTTTGGGATATCAGAGTCGCTTCTGTGGGATGCGGCTGTTGTTTGCCTGAGCTAGTCTCCACAGTACGGTGTAATAAACCCGCCTGGAGCGAAATTCTCGTTGCCCGGGCATAGTGTAGAAAGGACAAAATATCATATTACAAAATATTCCATTCCTATCCTTTTGTATACCCAGAACAATAAGTTAATATATGTGCTGCCAGAGGAGCACACCATAGCAATAAGTTAAATGAAGATTGTATTGGGAAGATAAAACAATTATTCCGTAAAATGAGTGGGTTTTGAATGGGACACCAAGGGCGGACTTGTGAATTAGGAAAAATATATATATATATAAAGACTTAATGAAGGTTTAATTAAAGCATAACAACTTTGATGTATTCCTGAAATATATTTAAATGATGATATGGAAATACCTTTCCTAGTACTTAATATCTCACAGAGTAACATCAAAACACCTATTAATCCTTTCTACTAACAGCTGTTCATCTTTGTTTCACTTTACATAACATGTGATGGATTGACATTTGTAGAAATAAGGAGGAAACATGGAAGAAAGTGAACAATTAGAAAGGATTAAAATACAGTAATAAACCAGGTAAATAACCAGTGAGTATTATTATAGTAAATATATGCACATTTATAAACTGAGAATTTTCAGGAGTGACAGCCAATGTAGAAAATCGAGATGGTGTTGTAGAAATTCCATAAAACCCTTTGCATTAGTTTAACAGCCTGGTATAATATTTAGAAACCTGTGTAATTTCTTTGAGCAGTTAAGCTTAGAAAAACATGGCTGAAATAATGATAAACTCTTAACATTTACTTAAATTTTTGTTTATTTTTATCCTTTAATGCCCATCTTGTGTTCATAACGTCCTAAGTATTTGTGGTTGTTAGAGCAAAGTAAATTTGAAAATTTCCATGGAGACGGGAAGTGGTATCTGTTTGTAAAACAAAACAAAATAAAACAAAATACAGGGCACCTTTCCTATGGTTGTGAGCTGCCCTTCCCTTACTGCTCAATGCATTTTCATTAACACCCACCTCACAGTCCATAGGCAGCCATCTGT
>NW_026742550.1:2421-3985 GCF_022355385.1 Mustela nigripes
TTGAGCAGTAAGGGAAGGGCAGCTCACAACCATAGGAAAGGTGCCCTTCCCTTACTGCTCAATGCATTTTCATTAACACCCACCTCACAGTCCATAGGCAGCCATCTGTGTTCCCGTCTTTAAGAAATTTTGTCCTACAAGTCTTTCCTCATGACACTGTTGCCTATTACATAAATCAAACAGACATTCAACTTCTTGGAATGGAATCAGAAACCCACAAAGCTGACTGCTGTCAGGACTCATAAAGAAGGCAATTAATAAATTTATTATTTAGGAGAGGAGTTGTTTGCTTTCTAAAAATCCATGCAAAGTTGGAATGTTTTCCGGAGTGTATATCAAACTAAGCTAAAAGTGTCTTTTTATCTCAGGTTCACCCATTTGACAATCATTATATTTTCTCCTTTATGTCTGGTTTGGTCAGCTATGCTAGTGTCAGAACACTTAATTCATTCAGTCAATCAACAAAGACCTATTTAGTACCAATTTTTTGTGGGTGTGATGAATAAGACAAATATCTGCCACAATGGAGCATATGATCTAGAGTTTAAAATTCATATTTGAATTACTTACATACCACCACATACATGAATTACATACTTACCACCACAAATGTAGACAACACTTATAAAATGTTAAGGAGAAGACCTTAATATTAAAAGCAATAAAATTGATATGTGTATTAGTAGAAATAAAAAATCGTCATATATTAACTAAAGTAAAATTTAGGGCTCCCTGGGTGACTCAATCGGTTAAGCAGCTGCCTTTGGCTCAGGTCATGATCCCAGGGTCCTGGGATTAAGACCTGCATTGGGCTCACTGCTGGGTAATAAGGCTGCCTCTCGATCTTCCTCTGCCTGCCACTCTGCCAGCTTGAGCTCTCTCTCTCTGTCAAATAAACAAATAAAATCTTTAAAAAAAGATAAATATAAAGTAACACTTACTGAAGCTTTGGGGATGGTGATATCATCAAGATGGCAACATGGATGCATGGATGGCTCCTTATTTATTGCGAAAGGTAAATGTATAGTCAAAACCAGATTCTCTAATATTGTAATGGTGATATATAAATCATTTAGTAGTCTAGTTTAAAAGTTAAAAAAACAAGCCTATTAAAAATAACTAAAACTGCAATCATTTGTTATTGAAAGTACAATATAAAAATGATCTAAAATGTAAAAACATCAATAACCTATTGTTATAGGAGAAGTATAAATTTTCTGTAAACTATTGAAGTTCAGTTGTTTTCAAAATAAAATGAAATGTTATAACTAACGTATTTTATATAAGCTTAATGGTAAATATAAAAAAATATGTATTAGATTCACAAAAGATTTTGATAAAGAAGTTAAAACATACTGCCACAAAAAGTCCTCAGATTACAAACAAAGAGAACAAGACAGGAAATAAAGAGCAGAGCATCTACAAAAGAGAAACAAAACAGATAAACACTGGGTAAAGAAAAAAAATTTTAAAAAGGGAGGGGAAGGCAAACCATAATACACTTAACTATAAGTAACAAACTGTTTCTGGAGGGGAGATGGGCAGGGGAATGGGCTAAGCCAGT
>NW_026742551.1:0-3984 GCF_022355385.1 Mustela nigripes
CAAAAAGAAAAGAGAAAGGACCCAAATAAATAAAATCATGAATGAAAGAGGAGAGATCACAACTAACACCAAAGAAATACAAACTATTATAAGAACATACTATGAGCAACTCTACGGCAATAAATTTGACAATCTGGAAGAAATCGCCATCATTTTTTGTGTATGGAAAGTGGTTTGTCAACATTTCCATGACGATTCCTATTTTCTTTTTCATTCACTTGCTCTATTCTTTATTTCTTTCTGGGCCTTACTGCAGAGCCATGAAAACTTTAGATGAAACTTATTATGAAAATCTGAAAATCTCAGTCTGAGATTTATTTTTTCCATTTGGTTCTAAATTTGCTTTATATTGTTTCAGCTGATTAAATTGGAAATACAAAATAGAGTTTTGGAGTTTGAAATGCTTTTTACTTATAAAAAATATAACTAGTTTTAAGATAATGGTAAAGATAATTCTTTTAAACTAAACAATTTTCTCATGTTTTCAAAAGACGTTATTTCATTTTGAAAAATACTGGGATGCTACTCTGTCTGACAGCTTAGGGTTTCCTTCCATTCCTCTGTTCCCATATCATGGGAGAAGACTTTCAAATCTTTTCATCCATTACCTTTCTCTGTTGCAGGGGTTAAGTGAGATAATGCAGGTAAATCTCTTAACATATTCCTAGTTCATTAAATGACAACCATTCTTCCTGTAATTTTTAATTATAAATTTATGAAGGTTGATGGGCATTGCCTTAAAAACTCTCACTTCTCAAATCCACCTAATTTCACACAAGCCCTTTGTTCCTGTCACTGTTGAGGGTGGAGGCTCCGGAATGTGCTGTTTGCAGTGGAAGGTCGGAATCTGAACTAAGAAATCGCTTTCAAAGAAATTATAACGCAGACGGTGGTGGGTGGGGACAGGGTCATTTTACACCAAGTTGACTGTGCGAGGGCCGTCGTGGGAGACGGCGAGGTGCCGGTGGTAATGACGTTTGTGGGGTCCGGGGAGGACTGCAGAAAGTGCACCGGACTGGCCCTCTCCCTGTCCCATATCGTCAGGCAAAACTTGATTTTAGGAGGAATTTGAAGGCACATAAAGTAGGTTGCCTTAGCCCATGCAGTTGGTGCATCTGGGCTAAAAGCCAGGAGGTTCCCTGTGCTCCGTGCGTCCTCACAGCCTGACTCCCATACAAAGACCCGCGTGTGAATGCCGGAAGTACGCCCAGTGCTGCCCGGTCAGCCGCTGCCTGTGCAGTCTGTGTGTCTGTCCTCGGCCCCAGGCCCCACCTGCTGCCACCCCAGTCCGCTGTCTCTGCAAGGCTCTTCCTCAACGCAGTCGCACTCCCACTGCTGACTCCAAGTGACCATGTCACTGTCTTCCTTGAAACTCCTCAAGGTTCCCAGGGCCTCGTCAGACAGAATTGGACTTGACTGCAGGCCCTTGCTGCCCTCCTGTCTCATCCCTCTGTGGACTTAGGTCTCAGGCTGGGCCTATGAGGGAATCTAGGGGTTGCTGAGCCCAGGCCCTCGTCTTGTTCCAGAGATGGCTTCGGTGGGATGTGTCATGCTCTGGTGACTTTTAGCTCCTGGCAGGGGGCACTCGCCAGGACAGGAGGAGGCAAGCCCCCGGTGTTTGCCTGTGACACTCTTACAGGTGCACATGCTGTAGCTCACATGTATGGACATGGCGGGCTGAACGTGCATGAGCTCCGTCCTCCGAGACCCTGATGCATGCACGCGGACGCTGGGACACTTTGTGTCAGTTCCCTGAGCCGCATCAGCGGCGAGTGCGCCCTCGGCTGAAGTGCCGTGGGGTGCTGTGGTCTCGGGGCCACCGTGCCGCGTCTCTGTGTCCAGGCTTGGGCCTTCCCCACAGCCGGGTCACGAGCCTGAGGAGCAGAGCTGGGTCCCTCCACGACTGCCACACTCACTACGGTGAGGTCGTAGGGGACGGTGGAAGCCAAATATGCCAGAGCCTGCCCCTTGTCCCCACCAGTCTCATGGCCTGCACCGGATCGGGACATGCAGATGCACACATGAACACGTGTACTGGTGTGCACACGTGTGTGTGCACATGTATCAAGCCAGTGACCGATTCATCTAGATGTGTGTCTCGGCGGGTCTGCACCGGCGCGGTAGTGAGCCGTGGAGTGCACGTGTGCAGGAGAGAGTGGGGTCCTCACAGCTGACGGATCGGGATCCTTCTGCAGGGGGGGTGGGTTCACACAGCGACACACACGCTGTGCCGAGGCCCCTCTGTGTGCTCTCTCTGAGGAGGTGAGGTGGGCACGGGGCCAGGCGGTTCGGGAGTGGCTGCGTGTGCGTCAGGAGAGCAGCATGTGGGCCCATGCGGGAAGCCCGAGGTGCAGCTTGTGGGCTCTAGGCACCGGGTGAGCTCTGTTGCGGGTCCAGGGCAGCTGCGGTGGAGGCCGAGCAGGAAGGCGAGGGACCGCGCCGATGCTTGCGTGGGTGTGCGTGAGGGAGCTGCACGGGCACTGAGACCATGACCTTGCGCCACCGGCTCCGGCTGGAAGGGCTTGTGCTGCGCTCTGTGCGCTCCTCCACGGGCAGGGCGCGGTGCGCGGGGAGCGCGTGGTGCTGCGCAAGCCCCCTCCATGGAGCGGCGGGTGGGGGACTAGAGAGGGACGGGGTGGAGCGGCGGGTGGGGGTGGGATCCCGAGCGGCAGGCCAGCTTGCGCTGCGCCCCTGCACCTGGTGTCTTCCCGGCCTCCGGCCGCCCGGGTGTCCCTAGCTGCTGCATGGGCACACGCGCTGCTCCCTCCACTCCGGAGATGGAGCTCCCCCTGCTCGGGTAGCCGCCTGGGGCCGCTCCTGCCCACATGCTGGCTCCCTGGCTGGTGTGGAGAGCTTGGGGCTGCAGCAGTCCAGGGGGCAGTGGGCTTAGGATGGAGCCTGTGTCCAGGGTATGGTGTCAGACTGGACGGAGGGTCCCCTTCCTGAAGGACATGGGGTCTCTGGGACGGTGACTCTGCAGAGCCCGAGGGAACTCCGCTCCGGCACACCGGTGCAGAACCACTGCTGTGAAGAGACAGCTGTCCTTCCTCCTCCGAGACACGGTGACTGCTCCGTCCCTCTCATGAAACCTCTCGTCGTTCCGAGTTTTCATGCATTGGCTGTAGGAAACTGCTTAGCATTTCTTCTCCATTAAGTAGCAGCTTATGCAATGACCCAACAGTAGCCTGGTCTACCTCAAATTGATGTGGTCATCCAGTGACGACTGGTATTTTGGGCATCATGGTGGTGTGCTCTTGGGTGGGGGGTGTGGTATGAGGAAAAATAGTCCTGAGGTTTTTACTTACTGGGGACAAATAACTGGTTTGATTTCCTGAAAATACCCCTCTGAGTGGTATGTGACAGGAGGGTAGGACGGAGGGTGATAAGGTTACGGACGCTCACACTGTACTCTAATAGCTTCTTCTCCTTTTCTAAGCTTCTCTTAAATTTTTGTCCAGTTACACAATACGCATTCAAGTGTTCTGACTGACCGCGGCCGTGTGGGGGCTGCTGACCCAGCAGTGCTCATGGAGCACAGACCCTAAGTGGCCCAAATGTCCAATTTCCAGTAAAACGTGAAAGAGATCATTCCGAATTTCTCTCGAGCTCAGGAAGAGCCTAGCCACGTTCGGCACACAGCAGGAACGCTCTTGTGCAAGCGTGCGGCCGTGCAGCCTGAAACGCCTCTCCTGGGGATAGCCCCGCGATTCTGGCTGGAGAAGCAGACTGTTCCGTTTCATCACATTCACAAGAGTTCCACAGCGAAACATGAGCGCCATAGTTTCCTATTTTAAAATGATGTGATAATATTAAGTGATTTATTTTTACAATGAAAATACAAAAATCTTTTTTTTAATTTATTTTTTATTTAATTTTGGCATAACAGTATTCATTATTTTTGCACCACACCCAGTGCTCCATGCAATCCGTGCCCTCTCTAATACCCACCACCTGGTACCCCAACCTCCCACCCCCGCCCCTTCA
>NW_026742552.1:0-3984 GCF_022355385.1 Mustela nigripes
ATGGGATAGGGAGGGAGACAAACCATAAGTGACTCTTAATCTCACAAAACAAAATGAGGGTTGCTGGGGGGAGGGGGTTAGGGAGAAGGGGGTGGGATTATGGACATTGGGAAGGGTATGTGCTTTGGTGAGTGCTGTGAATTGTGTAAACCTGGTGATTCACAGACCTGTACCCCTGGGGATAAAAATATATGTTTATAGAAAACTGTTAATATAACATTAATTAAAGACATTTGCAAAAAGTGACCTTACTAAGTAAGGAGACAAGAAATATTTTTAGAAATTTAATTTGAATGGACTTGTGATTAGAAAGGAGCAAATGTTTTAGGAACTCAATGATACTTGCTTTGGGCAGCCAATCTCTTATTCAAACTTAAATCATCAACTTTAGTGCTCCTTTATTTCTTGGAAGATAAGGCAATTGTTTTGATTTAGTCACTGAAGGCTTGTTTTACTTGCTTTTTTCTCAAAGTATAAATGAAGGAGTTCAACATAGGAGCGATGGAAGTAGTTAGTATTATTACACCCTTATTAATGGCCACTGATTCCTTTGCTGAAAGTTTGACATAGATGAAGATACAGGTGCCATAAGTGATATAAACTATAATCATATGGGAAGAACAGGTAGAAAAGGCTTTTTTCCTTTGCTGGGCAGAGGGAATCTTAAAATAGTCTTGATTATGTATATGTAAGTAAGAACCACACAAAGAAGTGTTGTGATGAAGGTCAACAGAGCACAAACTATAACCATTTGCTCAATGACTCATGTGTCTGAGCATGAAATCTTCAGGAAGGGGGATACATCACAGAGAAAGCTATCAATGACATTTGAGCCACAGAATTCCAGATTTTGGCTAGGCTAAATGGTGAGAGTATAATTAACAAGCCAGCTATCCAACACCAAAGGATGAGTCTTTTACAGACTCTGTTGCTCATGATGTTGGTGTAATGCAGGGGTTTACAGATGGCCACGTAGCATTCATAGGATGTGGTATTCAGAAGAAAAAATTCCATTACTCCAAAAAGGTCTGTAAAAAATGCTTGAATGGCACGAGTACAGTAGGTGATAGTCTTGTCACCTGTTGCTAAGTTATATAAGTATCTAGGAATACAAGCTGATGTGAATAAAACCTCTAAGAAGGAAACATTTTGTAGGAAAATGTACATTGGTGTTTTAAGGTGAGAATCCACTAGTGTAAGTGAAATAATAGCCAGGTTCCCAGTTACACTTAATAATTAGGTAAAAAATTGAAAAATTAAAAGTAAACCTTGAAGTTGTGGGTCATCTATTAGTCTCAGAAGAATGAATGTTTTGTATGGTTTTTCATCTATGACTTCTGATTTTTGCCCAATCTGCAAGAAAAAGATAAGTTATTTTATTAGAATACAGGGATGTCAAAGTTTATTAGTGACAAACAATGACAAAGTCAAGGAGGTAACTAGTTCACATGAAACATTTTTTAATAATATTGTTAATATACCAGTGGACTTTGTTTGTAAATATCCTTCTTAAAGTTTTTTTTCAAGTTTTAATTTAAATTCTAGTTAGTTAACATATATTGTAATATTAATTTCAGAAGTAGAATTTAGTGATTCATTATTTACATATAAAACCCGGTACTCATCACAAGTGCCCTCCTTAATACCCATCTCCCATTTAGCTCATTCCCCCTACTCAATACCTCCTGAAATCCTCAGTTTCTTCTCTATAGTTAATAGATACTCATGATTTCCCTCCCTCTCTTTTTTTTCTTTCCCCTATGTTAATCTGTTTTTCTTAAATTCCATATGAGTGAAATTATGTGGTATCTTTCTTTCTCTGACTGACTTATTTTGCTTACCATAATAAATGAAATTTCTTTTTTTCTTTTTTTTAAAAAGATTTTATTTATTTGACAGAGAGAGATCACAAGTAGAGAGAGAGAGAGGAGGAAGCAGGCTCCCTGCTTAGCAGAGAGCCCGATGTGGGACTCGATCCCAGGACCCTGCGATCATGACCCGAGCTGAAGGCAGAGGCTTAACCCACTACTCACCCAGGCAGCCCATATGAAATTTCTTATAGAGCAACTTACTTGGACCACAATCCAGTAATTTATAGACATTTTCCATTGCATTTTCCCAAATTTATTTAAAAATTTTGTCTATATTCTGGATGGTGTTAATGATAGTGCCTTGTGATGTCATCAGTGTTAAAATTTTCTTTTACTCCCATATAGTCTTCTCTATGTTTTTAAGTAATTAAAAACATTTGAGTATAGTTGACTCAATAATCCCACTACTGGGTATTTACTCAAAGGAAATAAAAGCCCTAATTCAAAAAGCTATATGCATGTCTATGTTTATTACAGTTTTATTTACAATAGCTAAGATATGGAAGCAATCTAAGTGTCCATTGATAGATGAATGGATAAAGAAAATGTAGTTTGTGTGTGCATGTAAATATATTACAACAACCATTCTTTGTTTTGAAGCTAAAATCTTAAAGGTCACTATCAGTATCATTTCTTTGCTTGTAGGTTGGTTCTTGATAAAGCACATTTACATAACAAATAATTTGGACTGCTATAGCGACTCTCCAAAATCATTCATCAACTATAATTTAATGTTAAACTCCTAAAACAAAATAATGGTTTTGTTGCATTGTGTATAAAGTATATGTACACTTTGGGAAGTATATTCATCAAGTCCTCTGATTTTGAATAGAACCTATATGAAATAATTCTTCTCTCTGTATATCCAGTAGTGATTTCTGAAATCCAGGTAAATGTAACCACATATACCTCATATTGAGCACATGAAAAGTTGGTTTCATGGACTCTGCATCCCTATCCTTTTCATCCAGTATGATTCCTCAAATAAAGCTAATTGGTTACAGTAATTGAACTCACATGGTATGCCATGTGTTATGTAATAACTTCATAGGAAATACCTGTCTGGACCAACTGGACCTTTAGTCCTTTCCCTTCTTCTACTTTATCTTTCTTTAACCTTTCTTGAGGAACATTCACTTTGAGGACACTGATTTCTCTTTGAGTCTCAGCCTACACATTATATCTTTTGGGAAGTCTTTAGAAACCTGGTAGCTGTGTTGGCTCTCCCAGTCCCCATTTACACGCCATTGCTAAACAATGTTTATTTCTATTATAGTACTTACCCTGAGAAGGCAAGTCTGTTGAGATTAGAAACTGTGCTTTTTGTTTGTTTGTTTTTTGTTTTTTCTTTAACTGGGATAACCAAGGAAACCAACACAGCCAAGGCATGTAACCAATTCCTAACAAATGGTTATTGGTTGAATACCAACATCAATATTTTTTTCCAGATACATACAAAATTTTCTTCTTTTCTAATTGGACTTCTTCTTGATATTGTTCTATCACTGAATTTACTTTTTTTAATTAATTTTTTATAAACATATAATGTATTTTTATCCCAGGGTATAGGTCTATGAATCACCAGGTTTACACACTTCACAGCACTCACCATAGCACATACCCTCCCCAATGTCCATAACCTACCCCCCTCTCCAGACCCCACTCCCCCCAGGAAACCTCAGTTTGTTTTGAGAGATTTAGAGTCACTTATGGTTTGTATTCCTCCCAATCCCATCTTGTTTCATTTATTCTTCTACTCCCTTAACCCCCATGTTGCATCTCCACTTCCTTACATCAGGGAGATCATATGATAGTTGTCTTTCTCCGCTTGACTTATTTAACTGAGCATGATACCCTCTAGTTCCATCCGTGTTGTCACAAATGGCAAGATTTCATTTCTTCTGATGGCTGCATAGTATTCCATTGTGTATATATATCACCTCTTCTTTATCCATTCATCTGTTGATGGATATCTAGGTTCTTTCCATAGTTTGGCTATTGTGGACATTGCTGCTATAAACATTCGGGTGCACATGCCCCTTCAGATCACTATGTTTGTATCTTTAGGGTAAATACCCAGTAGTGCAATTGCTGGGTCATAGGGTAGCTCCAT
>NW_026742553.1:0-3984 GCF_022355385.1 Mustela nigripes
GGGAAAATCTCCCAAACCCAGACCACCACCATGTGGATTCAGCCATCTTCTGATTCACCTCCACATTGTCTCCTCCTAACTGCTCAAGCCACAGGTTAAGGGCGAAATGTTCAATGCCCAAGCAATTAAATGGGGAACACGTTTATCTAAGCAATTGCATGCAGCTCTGTATCTGCATACAGGGGGTCTCTCCCAAGCCTTTCTAACCTCAGCAAAACAAGACAAAGCCCCAGCGATCTGGGGTATATATCATTCATTCATTCCTGTGTTTAACACTCATGGCGGATCCCCACCAAGACAGTGGGAGAGCAAGGACTGGAGAAATCCTGGAAGCTGAAGTCTGAGGAGGATTTCAAACTCAAGTCAGAGATGAAAGAAACATCTGGACTTGGTCCTCAGGTACATGCAGTATTCTGAACTGAGTCTAGAACCAGAGACCATTCTAATGAAAGGCCTCTACAGGTGGGCTATCACAGGTGGGCTCTGACTCAGTTTCGTGTATATTCATTCATGAAATAGCTCTTCGGGTCAACATGCAGAAGAGAACCATTTAAGAAAACTGACAATGAGGAGAGGAAAGGGAAGCCAGAAGGCATGTGAATGGGGAGAGAGGAGGAGCCAGGGCAGAAAACCAAGAGCCCCTCCCTGCCCTCTTTGCTGCCAGAGAGGTCTGAGGGACTAGTTTCCACCTGGGATCCCAAGTCCAGAACAAAAGCAGCGGGGCCACGGCGGGGGAGGGAAGGGGGTCCTCAGCACGCGCCCATGGGGGTGCCGAACGATGGGGGTTAGCGTGCCCGCTGGCGGGGTGCACCTCGCAAGGCGCTGTCCCCAGCCCGACCCCATGCGGACCGGGTTGGGCGCAATGTCGGGGGTGGTCCGGTGCCCTGGGGTTCGCGGGAGGCTGGGCCTCTACAACCCCCCTCCTCTGCTCCAGGTTAGGACGCGGCGCGGTGTCACTTTACCTGTGCGCAGAGGGTGGTCCAGAGAAGCCTTGGGGCGGGGAGGGGCAGTAGGCTGCAGGAGCGGGACCACAGGGCCTCAGGCGGGAGCCCAAGGCGGCGAGACCGGTGGGTCCTCAGTCCGACTGAGCCACAGCACAGCACTCCAGTGCTGCGCACCCCTCCTCCCCCAGCCCCTCCACCTCCTCCCAGACTCTCTGCCACATCCTCCTTGAGCTCACTTCCCACTTGGGCAATTAGCAAAGCCCCTTCTCCTGGCTTCCCTGGACCCACCCCCGCCCCCCTCCCTCCTGAGTCCTCCTCGAGCTTACTTCCGCTTTGGCAATTAGCAAAGCCCATTCTCTGCACTGTCCCCGCCCGCCTCCCTCCTGAGGCCCCGCCCGGGCTGGCGCATGGGGCGAAGCCCCGGGTGGCTGCAAGTGTTGCCAGCACCGGCGCTGGGCAGCCTCCTAGCCTGGCTCCCTGAGCGGGTGTCCACGCGCGGCCTGGCTGCGAAAAGATCATCAGTCCTGTTAACCCTGGCTGCACTCTCTGGTCAGTTTGCTGGCTTCCTAATTGCCCCCAAAGCCAGGAACCAGCTTCCACAGCACAGGCCTGGGCTGAGATGCCTGCCTAGGATCTGTTTGAGCAGTCTACTTATCTCCAGGCAGGGATGGCACTTCGACCTGGATGTTTGGGTTTTTTGTTTGTTTTTTTGGTCATTGGTTATTATTACACGACCTCCAGGGTAGGTGCTCCACAAAGGGAGTGAAAACAGGACGAATGATATATACGCATACGGCCATTCTAGAAAAATAGCTTGGAGTTCTCTCGGAAGCGCGGCATTGGTCCCTGCACTCTGGTTTAATAGAAAAGGGATTATGCACCAAGTTACTTAAATGAGCATAGGTTGAAATCGTTTACTGAGAGTAAATATTTTAAATAGTTATATTTTAACTAAATCTATCATCAATCATAAATCTATTACAGGAAGGTTACACGCAATTTAAAGGCAATAGCACTCTCTTCAGGGTTTTAAATAATCCCTGTCTGTCTTCGCACATGAAAATGCAAAGATAGTAAATGGTTTGTAAAAGATCATATAATAGCTTTTACTATACGGTATTAGCAATTTATCATAAAGGAGCGACCTCCAGCTAAAAACTCAGCTTTGAAAAATGCAGAAAAGCAGGAAAGGTTTCCATACCCTCTTGGTGACCAGAGGCATGCTTTGGGCCCCTCATCATCTCTTCCGTGGTTCTGAGGCCCATGGTGCTCAGTAGTTTAGTGTCTGATTCTCTGGAATAGGCCATTGAAGAAATACCAGGCCCAGAGAAGAAGGTCCTGCTGAGTGTCTGAAGAAAGTGCAACCTTTTAGATGAAGCTTTCTGGGGAGTTTGTTAGTGGTTTGGTCTGCTTCTGATAGGAAGGGAAATTTTTTTTAAAGAATTTATTTATTTATTTATTTGACAGTCAGATCACAATTAGACAGAGAGCTGGCAGAGAGAGAGAGAGAGAGAGAGGTGGAAACAGGCTCCCCACTGAGCAGAGAGCCAGATATGGGGCTCAATCCCAGAACCCTAGGGTCATGACCTGAGCCAAACACAGAGGCTTTAACTCACTGAGCCACTCCAGTGCCACGGGAAGGGACATTTTTTAAAGAGTATTTTCTCTTTGAATCTATTTTGAGGTTTGGTTTGTGGTTCTTTCTGACTTCTCATGAAGATGGAATTATTTCTGAGGTTGGTTGTCAGGAACCTCATATCAAATCGAGCTATCTTGTTAGCAATAAATAAATAAATAAATGAATAAATAAATAAAAGCTCAAGTGTTGGTATAAAGCTATTAGGCTTTTCAAAACCCCAAACTATAATTCATGTATCGTGGTCGCTCTTTATCATATCACACAGGAGAGAGGTGGCAGATACGCACTTTCAGGTTAATTTTTTTACAAGGAAGATTGACTTATGAACCTACTTTGTTATTCCCTTTCATTCAATTTCCATGTACGACCTTTTCTGTGAATTGTAACAGTAACCCATCATTATTTTTATTGTTGGCACGTGCTTGTGAACCATAAAGTGTACACTATAAATGGGAGCGCTTTTCTTTTTTTTTTGTACTTTACGAAAAAATAATATTTTTTTAACTTTATTTTTTATTTATTTTCAGCATAACAGTATTCATTCTTTTTGCACCACACCCAGTGCTCCATGCAAGCAGTGCCCTCTATGATACCCACCACCTTGTACGCCAACCTCCAAACCCCCCGCCCCTTCAAAACCCTCAGATTATTTTTCAGAGTCCATAGACTCTCATGGTTCAGCTCCCCTTCCAATTTCCCCCACCTCCCTTCTCGTCTCTAACTCCCCATGTCCATGAAAAACTAATTTAAAAACATTCATCACCAGAGTACCCAAAGGGCTCCCATATAAACTATCTGTTGTTACATTATGTCCCGATGTGGAGCTCGATCCCAGGATCCTGAGATCATGACCTGAACTGAAGGCAGAGGCTTTAACCCACTGTGCCACCAGCCCCAATGTATTCTCTTCAGTACCAGAATTTGTAACCAATTGACAAATGAAAAAGGAGGCAGTCAAGTGAAAAACAATAGGTCTTAGACCTGCAAGAAATTCGAATTAGATGAATTCAGCTACTCAGGCACTGTTTCACATTTTCAAATCTCTGCAGAAAAGGGGTTAACCTTTTTACAGCATGTAAAAGAGAAGACTATAACACATACTATGTGTAAGCATGTAAATAGCAAAATATATCCCATTAGTTGCTAAGACACACAAGGCCTATTTTTTCTCTCAAATCCATGAATATGTACGTGCAATAAGTGAGAAGTGAATGTATACTCTTCACTTCGAAGTCTTTTAGAAATCTAAAATATGACTTTCTATGGTTTGTGTCTCCATATTCCTTTATTTCCAGTTTGAACAAATCCACATGCTTTGATTCAAAGGTAATAAATTCCTCTTATTTGGAAAAAGGATGTTTATTTTTGTTCTCACACCCTTAGCAGGTGGTTTCATTTTAG
>NW_026742554.1:0-3983 GCF_022355385.1 Mustela nigripes
CACAGAATCTATACTCAGAAAACTATAAAGTACTCATGAAAGAAATTGAGGAAGACACAAAGAAATGGAAAAATGTTCCATGCTCCTGGATTGGAAGAATAAATATTGTGAAAATGTCTATGCTACCTAAAGCAATCTACACATTTAATGCAATTCCTATCAAAGTACCATCCATCTTTTTCAAAGAAATGGAACAAATAATTCTTAAATTTATATGGAACCAGAAAAGACCTCAAATAGCCAAAGGAGTATTGAAAAAGAAAGCCAAAGTTGGTGGCATCACAATTCCGGAGTTTAAGCTCTATTACAAAGTTGTCATCATCAAGACAGCATGGTACTGGCACAAAAACAGACACATAGATCAATGGAACAGAATAGAGAGCCCAGAAATAGACCCTCAACTCTATGGTCAACTAATCTTCGACAAAGCAGGAAAGAATGTCCAATGGAAAAAAGACAGCCTCTTCAATAAATGGTGTTGGGAAAATTGGACAGCCACATGCAGAAAAATGGAATTGGACCATTTCCTTACACCACACACGAAAATAGACTCAAAATGGATGAAGGACCTCAATGTGCAAAAGGAATCCATCAAAATCCTTGAGGAGAACACAGGCAGCAACCTCTTCGACCTCAACCGCAGCAACATCTTCCTAGGAACATCGCCAAAGGCAAGGGAAGCAAGGGCAAAAATGAACTGTTGCGCTTTCATCAAGATCAAAAGCTTTTGCACAGCAAAGGAAACAGTTAACAAAATCAAAAGACAACTGACAGAATGGGAGAAGATATTTGCAAACGACATTTCAGAAAAAGGACTAGTGTCCAATATCTATAAAGAACTTAGCAAACTGAACACCCAAAAAACAAATAATCCAATCAAGAAACGGGCAGAGGACATGAACAGACATTTCTGCAAAGAAGACATCCAGATGGCCAACAGACACATGAAAAAGTGCTCCATATCACTCGGCATCAGGGAAATACAAATCAAAACCCCAATGAGAGATCACCTCACACCAGTCAGAATGGCTAAAATCAACAAGTCAGGAAATGACAGATGCTGGCGAGGGTGTGGAGAAAGGGGAACCCTCCTACACTGTTGGTTGGAATGCAAGCTGGTGCAACCACTCTGGAAAACAGCATGGAGGTTCCTCAAAATGTTGAAAATAGAACTGCCCTATGACCCAGCAATTGCACTACTGGGTATTTACTCTAAAGATACAAACGTAGTGATCCAAAGGGGCATGTGCACCCGAATGTTTATAGCAGCAATGTCCACAATAGCCAAACTATGGAAAGAACCTAGATGTCCATCAACAGATGAATGGATCAAGAAGATGTGGTATATATACACAATGGAATACTATGCAGCCATCAAAAGAAATGAAATCTTGCCATTTGCGACAACATGGATGGAACTAGAGTGTATCATGCTTAGCGAAATAAGTCAAGCAGAGAAAGACAACTATCATATGATCTCCCTGATATGAGGAAGTGGTGATGCAACATGGGGGCTTAAGTGGGTAGGAGAAGAATCAATGAAACAAGGTGGGATTGGGAGGGAGACAAACCATAATTGACTCTTAATCTTACAAAAGAAACTGAGGTTTTCTCGGGAGTGGGGGGTGGGAGAAGGGGGGGTGGGAGAAGGAGGGTTGGGGTTATGGATATTGGGGAGGGTATGTGCTTTGGTGAGTGCTGATTCACAGACCTGTACCCCTGGGGATAAAAATACATGTTTATAAAAAAATTAAAAATTAAAAAACAAAAACATGGGGCGCCTGGGTGGCTCAGTGGATTAAGCCGCTGCCTTCAGCTCAGGTCATGATCTCAGTGTCCTGGGATCGAGCCCCGCATCGGGCTCTTTGCTCAGCGGGAGTCTGCTTCTCTCTCTCTCTCTGCCTGACTCTCCACCTACTTGTGATCTCTCTCTCTGTCAAATAAATGAATAAAATCTTTAAAAAAAATTAAAAAACAAAAACATGTATCAGTCAGTGTCTAGTCAGGAATAAAACCACAATATTTATTTTACCAGAGAAGATATTCACAAATGACACTACAGACAAAGGGCTGATATCCAAGATCTATAAAGAACTTCTCAAACTCAACACCCCCAAACCATAATCACATCAAAAAATAGGCAGAAGACATGAACAGACACTTCCTCAGTGAAGATATACAAATGGCTAACAGCCACATAAAAAAATGTTCATCATCATTAGCCATCGGGGAAATTCAAATCAAAACCACATTGAGATACTACCTCACATCAGTAAGAATGGCCAAAATTAAGAAGACAGTAAACAACGTGTGTTGGGGAGGATGTGGAGAAAGGGGAACCCTCTTACACTGTTGGTGAGCATGCAAGTTGGTGCAGCCACTTTGGAAGACAGTGTGGAGATTCCTCAAAATATTAAAAATAGAACTACCCTATGACCTGGCAATTGCATTAGTGAGTATTTACCCCAAAGATGCAGATGTAGTGAAAAGAAGGGCCATCTGTACCTCAATGTTCATAGGAGCAATGTCTACAATAGCCAAACTGTGGATGGAGCCTAAATGCCCTTCAAAAAATGAGTGGATAAAGAAGATGTGGTTCATATATACAATGGAATATTACACAGCCATCAGAAAGGACAAATACTCAATTTTTGTATCAGCATGGGTGGGACTGCAAGAGATTATGCTGAGTGAAATAAGCAGAGGAAGTCATATGGTTTGACTTACTTGTGGAGCATAAGGAATAGCATGGAGGACATTAGGAGAAGGAATTGAAGAGTGAATTGGGGGAAATCAGAGCGGGAGATGAACCACGAGAGAGTGTGGACTCCGAAAAACAAACTGAGGGTTTTAGAGGGGAGGGGAGTCGGGGGATGGTTGAGCCTGGTGGTGGGTATTACGGAGGGCACATATTTCAAGGAGCACTGGGTATTATATGTAAACAATGTATCTTGGAACCCTACATCAAAAACTAATGATGTATTGTATAGCAACTAACATAACACAATAAAAATAAATAAAATAAAATAAAATAAAAAATAAAATGTAATATAAAAAGTTGTTAACCAGATATTTGAGAACTGAAATGGTAAAACAAGATCACTAAGGATTACTGAGGGGAAAAAAAAAATCTAAATAATTGCTAGGCCTGGGACTATAAAAGGAAAGGTTAAAAAAATAATAAAAAGAAACGTTAGGGTTTTAAAACTTGGAGACTTGGAGCCCAAACATCTGAGGAGTGGTCATTCACTAGCTGGTATTCCTACCTGAGAAGAAGCCCTTTGGGCTTCTCTTCAGACATCAGAGAAGGCTTCCCTGGCAAACTTAATGGTCCTTTCTCCAGAGCTCAAAGGAAAAAGAGGGGCTTGCCTGGGTCCTAGGCTTCTGACAAGTGGGTGACATAAGGTTAGTTCTGGTCCTCTGGTTCACAGGAGTCTGTCTCCAGACTGCCAAAGAATAGATGCTTCTCAGCTACTCTTGTTCCTCTGAGGGACAGGATGAGACTGGTTCTGTGTGTGTGAAAATAAAATTTGCAAACTGGAACCAACTGCCAAGATGAAGAATGAAGGATGAAGAAACAGTGCTGGGGTAATCGTGATAGAAAAAATGGGAATCTTGAAGAAGTTAGTTTCTTCTATCTTCCTGGCTTACAGTCTTCTTCCAGTGCCGCTATTAGCATATCTGATTACAGCTTCATGACAAGGCAGCAGCAGCATTACAAGTTGGAGTGTAGAGTGTGAGTTTGGAGCTGAGTCAATAACAACAGTTGGCACAGTCTACACTTTTGGCTAATCAGTTTTCAGACCACAATAACAATGTTTGAATTTCTGTTAAACACAAACAACAACATAATAATGTATAACTATTCTCTCTCTCTCTTTTTAAAAGATTTTATTTATTTATTTGACAGAGACACAGCAAGAGAGGGAACACAATCAGGGGGAATGAGAGAGGGAGAAGCAGGCTTCCCACAGAGCAGGGGG
>NW_026742555.1:0-1957 GCF_022355385.1 Mustela nigripes
TTCCTTAGGATCAACTGCGTGAACATCTATGGAAGATATTACATTTTCATTTTGATGACCACGTCTCCCACCTGCTCACAGTACAGCTTCACGTCCTGGAGAAGCACTTTACTATGCACTAAGGGTCTCAGATGAAATGGATGTCCAAATACCAGAGTCCACTGTGATGGAAAGCCCGAGTTTGATTAAGATTCAGATGGCCTCAAATGGCCTCACTCCATGTTCTCTTCTCACTCTGCTCCCACAAATCAGATCCTCTGGCCAACAAGGCCTCCTAAGCACAGGTACCAGGCACAGTTCCTCCCCAAGTAGTAAGTTCCAGTTCCCTGACAGCCTGTGGAATGATCCAGCAAACCAGTCATTCCCTCCTGCAGGAAGTAGGGCTCACCTTCACTCTCCTCTTACTACACAGTCTGCACCCACAGCCCTTGTCCATTCTGTTCCCAGGTGCAATGTCCCCCATGGCCCTGCATGATGTGTGTGTCCTCCTTCCCTGGGCCATGAGGATAGGTCGGTAACAAATTACGGTGGATCTCAGCTATGTTGCATGTGGACATTGCATAGCTTTAGGGCTGGAATCCCTCCCTTCGCCAACGGGTGAAGAAGAGGATGAAATCTTTCTCACTTGTACCTTTGTCAAGGCACAAAGAGGAGGCTCATGGACTTTAAGTTATTTGGATAATAATCTATTTGGGGCTTTCAAGAATTCACCTGGAGCTAAAGGGCAGCCTTTATGTGAACGATGAAGAGGAAGGAAGGCCGCAAAGGCAAGGGCTTGGATGCTCTCTTAAAGGTCAAACCCCAGGCAGTGGGGAAACACTCCAGTAATTACAGAAGGGAAGTAACATCACATGTTCATCTCAGTTCATCCTGACAGCAGAGTTCAGAATGGATTCAAGGGAGGTTAAGAGTGGAACCAGCAAGATTGTTAGGGAGTCTACTGCACCAGTCTGAGACAGCAGTGGTTGAATCAGAGCACTGACAACAGGAAAGCAGGGAAGGAATGACCATATTTGGCAGGCTGAAGAGAGAGCAGAATGGAAAATGGAATGAGGTCCTTAAAGAAATCTGAATGGATCCTTTCCAAGGTGCAATGGAACAATTCGCCTCGAAGGGCAAAGGAAGATTTGAAGGGGCTTTTGAAGAAATGAACAAGGGAGTTGGCCATGGATATTCCAGGTAAAAACCGCTTAAATGCTAATCAAGGGGAGCTATTTGCATAATGTAGGGTAGAACCATAAGCAGCTGGATTTTCTTTTAAAGAATAAGATGGGATTCATTCCCATTTCAAATGGTCTCCAAGGCAGAGTGATTTGGAGGGAAAAAAATAAAACAAGTCAGAGAATACAATACTCCTAACTAGACAAATATACATAAGGCCCAAGAGGACTCAGGTTACCCATAGAGTGCTTTTGCAGACAACAGAAAAGGAAATGATTTTGAAAAAATAGAAACTAAAAAATAAGCTAACAGAAATGAGACTTACCTGGGAAAAGCAAACTTGCCTTTTTGTTTTTAACCTTATATTCATCTTGTACTTTCGTGCCATTCACTTTGTTTCCCATATAAGGAGTGTGTACTCGTGATTTGATAAATTTGGAAGACTAAAACGAGTTGATGTGTTCCCTAGATCAGATATACGAAGACACCTGACCCTTGTGAAAACCTTAAAGCATTACAGACATTATTGGAAGAATCCTTTGACCACAGCCCCCAAGACCAGCAGTGTCGACTGTCCTAACAAAGTCACCACTGTTCTGGTATCTGGGTGGCTCAGTCTGTTAACTGTCTGCCTTTGGCTCTGGTCATGATCCCGGGGTCCAAGGATCAGGTCACAGGTTCCCCTGCTCAGTGGAGAACCTACTTCTCTCTCTCCCTCTGCTTCTCCCCTTGCTTGTGTGCTCCCAATTTCTGTCAAGAAAGAAAGAAAGAAAGAAAGAAAGAAAGAAAGAAAGAA
>NW_026742555.1:2057-3982 GCF_022355385.1 Mustela nigripes
AAAGGGCATTTGGGGTTAAGGTAGACACAGAGTGACTTGGGATCTTCAAAGCATTGTCTCGTCTCTGGCTTGACAATCATCTATTTCTTTGAGAGGTCTTTGGCCGCCATTCCAACCTTCTTGGCAGGTGACAGTATATAGGGCGTGTATCTGGGTAAAGAATCAGAGATAACATTTAGAAGAAGGTGCTCCAACCCATCCATTTCCGGTCCAGGTGCGTTAATAAGAGACACAGCTGTGGTTCGGGGTTTGACATCTTTTTTTCCGGGTGTGGATCCCAGGGTAGCATTCAGTCGTGGTGGGCCTTGTTTCTTAGGCAGTTGTCCTGTTCCTCCTGAATCTGGGGGTTTCATGTCATGAGCAGAGGTGTTTGGTGATGGAGAAGCTGAATGAGATTCCGCTTCTAGAGACTGGACAAAAAGTCCTGAAAAAGAATTGGCCACAGCTTGGTGATTTGGCTTCCCAGGTGCATTGGGGGCGCTTCTGGATCCAGGCTCCCCAGTCACCCCACTGGGCACACCCGCAGGCTCTTGACCACGCAGCTGCCGCAGCTGGTCTTCTTGGATCCCCAGTGTGCTTGCCATCAACCTCAATGCTTCTTGCCGTTCCGCATCAGCTGCCTGGAAAGATCCCACGAAGAGTCTCCTTAGGAGGGTTTTGTCCACCATTCCTTCAGCCTTACTTACTAAGGTCAAGAGTTTCTTCTGTGTGTCGTCCAGTATTTCCTGCTGGACATCATTCTGTTTCTTGAACTCTTGGAGTTGGTCCTCCTTCACCTCCAAGTCAACATTTGTTTGATGCCATTGTCCCTGTAACGACTTCAGTTTTCCTTCTAGGGTGTCTGCCTTTTCCATCCATTCAGTGAGTTCCAGCTTGAGGTTCACTAGCCTTTGATCATAGTGCCTTCCCTCTTCCTGGGAGGCAGCAAGCCGGAGCGCAGCTTCCTCTTTCTGCTGGGTGACCATGTGCAATTGCTCCCGCAGCAACTCCACTGCAGACTGGCTCTATGGTTGCCCTTTTCCATGGCAGCGGAAGACAAAACGAGTTTTCCTGCAGGACCGTCAATTCCTCTCTTAGCTGAGCCACTTGGTCTTCTGAAGCCAAACTTTCCAGGCAACGAGAATCTTGGGCTTCTGCAGCGAGGTGCCATCCTCTCTCCAGCTCCTGGGTTAGGCGCAATTCTCTCTCATGTAACTGGTGACCCTCCTTCTGGTGGGCACAGGTTTCTGTTTCTTTCTGTTTCTGTGCCAACACGACATCATCTCTCTCCTGTTGATCCAAAACTGCCTTTTCCTGCTTTGACTGAATGACGTCCATATGCCAGTTCAATTCCCCGTTCTCTACGTGTTCTTTCTCTCCCAGCACTTGCTCCAGAGAAAGTGCCTTCTCTTTCATCACAGCAGGCTGGGATTCCTCCTCCCTCTGCATCTTTGACAGAAGCCGATTTGTCTCTTGCAAGGCCTGTTTTTCCATGTCCTTTTCTCTACATGTTTCCACCATCTTTCCATTTTCCTCTTTCAGCAGACACACATCCATTTCAAAATCTGCTATCCTCTCCTTCAGGCTGGTGACTGCCTGCCTCTGCAGCTCATTCTCACTCAGTTGGCCCCTGAGCTTCTCCTGTAAAGAAAGCAGTTCCTCACTTTCGCTGGGATTCGGAGGTCCTGAGCCTGAGGGAAATATTGTAGAACAGCCTGTTTCTCCTTCTGCTGCTCCATGTGGGAATCGGAATCACTGTGTTCCTGTGGCTTGCCTTCTCCTTCCCCCGGAGCAGCCCCTGAAGCAATCCGTCTCTGCTGATCTTCCTGGAGGGTTTGAATCTTTTTATCTTTTCCTTGCACTGATTTTCTGAGCTCTTCTACCTCCTCTTGGAGCACCTGAGAAGACTCACTCACTCGGTCAGATTTCACGGCCTTCAGAGAGTC
>NW_026742556.1:0-3982 GCF_022355385.1 Mustela nigripes
ATAGATTTACAAGTCTAGGAGAAGCTGTCATCAAAGGAAGATGGTGAGATATACTCTAAGACCTAAAAGTCAACAAAAAAGAAGCAGTGAGGAAGAGGAGGAACTTCCAGATGAGAGCAGTCAAGTGTAGATTACGTGAGGCCAGGTAGTTTGGAGCTGTGACTCTGGAGGTCTTCAGAGGCAGAATGTGTTGGGCTACGTGAGGCTAAGCGAATTCTAAGCAAAGGACAGACATCAGATTGTGTGTCTGGGAGTGGACAGACTGAAGCCTGGAATGAATTCTTCTTTTTTAAAGATTTTATTCATTTGACAGAGACACAGCGAGAGAAAAAACACAAGCAGGGGGAGCGGGAGAGGGAGAAGCAGGCTTCCCACTGAGCAGAGAGCCCAATGTGGGACTTGATCCCAGGACCCTGGGATCATGACCTGAGCCGAAGGCAGATGCTTAACGACTGAGCCACCCAGGTGCCCCTGGAATGAATTTTTTTTAAAAGATTTTATTTATTTATTTCAGAGAGAGACAGTGAGAGAGAGCATGAGCAAGGAGAAGGTCAGAGGGAGAAGCAGACTCCACATGGAGGTGGGAGCCTGATGCGGGACCCGATCCCAGGACTCCGGGATCATGACCTGAGCCGAAGGCAGTCATCCAACCAACTGAGCCACCCAGGCATCCCCCGTGGAATGAATTCTTAACAGCAACCTTGGGAATGTGGGAAAACCAGAGACACCTCTCCACCTGAAGCAGGAATAGATGGGGTCCTGCACTTTTGTCCCACTGCTGATGAACACAGTGGACAAACTAGGTGTTTCGTGTACATCATATCTAAGAAACTTCTAAGAAACAGGGTTCTACTCTCTTAAAGTATGGTCAAGAAGCCACCAAGTTCACACTCTGCCTTGGATGAGGAAAGCCAGAGCCCACTCCATTGAAATGGCATTGTAATTAGGTTTTCTTGAGTACAATTCTGCAAATTCTAAGTCAGGGACCACTGAGCTGCATCTAACTGGGTAAGACTCATACTGAAATTAAAATTACATATCCCTCGAATAGGGACAATTTTCTTGCCAGGAAACATATTGGCTATTTTGGTGTTTTCTGTCCTGCAGTGCATATTCTCTGACATAGGCTGAATGAAAGCAAACAAACAAAAGTATTACAAAGGTGTGGGTGGTATCACCTGGGACCAAGATGATCTGAGTAAAAGTTGTCATTAATAAGAGACCCAATATTTGCCAATCAGTGTACTAGGTGCTCTATATACATGGATGGATGAAGGCCTTGGCCCTTCACGTCCCACTCTGGAATCTCTTAACGGTGTGGTATTTGAGACTGGCCTCCGAACAAAGACACGGATGAGGGAGCTAAACCAAGTGGTCAATAACCAAAACCTCCCTCGCAATTTGGGGATGAGGAATGACCCGGGATCTCACTATGCAGCAAGCACCTGCTGACGCTGAAATCCTCAGAAGCCCAGAGCACTTCTGTAAGAAGAAAGTGGTTCCTTGGGAGACACGCTGTCTTGGAACAGCAAAGATTAAAATAGTTCAGCACCATTCTGTTGCCTCTTATCTCAGTCCTTGCCGCAGAGGAATACCTTGGTTTTTTCCTCGCCTACTGGGGCTTCTAAAGTGTCCTGCCCGCCCAGTCATGCTGAGGGTTGCCCAGACTCACGAGTTAAGGTTTTGACTATGCTTTAATAGAAAGAGAACATTCTTTTCCTACTGAGATTCTGGAATCTACTGCAATGGTTAACCCAGAAAGAAGCTTTTATGAGAAGAAGATGTTCCTTCCCTGCTTAAGTTTTATAGGATCCTTTGGATAAACCTGATGTGATCTTGTATTGTGAAGCCCCTGTCACATGGTAGGGTCTTAAGAATGTCGTAGAATTTTAAGGCAGACTTAGCCTTGCCAGAAACGCCACCAGGAGTGGAGGAGATTGTTTTCATACCAAATTCTTTTTTTTCTTTTCAGATTTATTTGAGAGAGAGAGAGAGAAAGCATATGCAAGGGAGGGGGCGAAGGGAGAGGGAGGGAGTCTTAAGCAGACTCCCTGCTGAGTGCAGAGCTAAAGTGGGGCTTGATCCCATGACTCTGAGATCATGACCTGAGCTGAAATCAGGAGTCCAAAGCTTAATCGACTGAGCTACCCAGGAGTCCTGTGTTAGAATTTGTTATAATGCTCTTTTCCTGAGCATCTACTGTGTAAGTTTATGGGAGAGACTAGAGCTACTCATCCATAGGTGTCTTGCCCTCCTCTTTGGCTCACCAGTAGACTATGCTGCCCAGTTCGCTTGTAGTTAGGAAGGGTCATGTGACTACCCATGCCACTGAAATATAAGTGGAAACATTTTTTTTTTTTCTCATTTCTGGGCCTATATATTTGACAGAGTGTATTCCACCTCCACACTTTTCTTCTTTTGCTCTATAGCGAGCACTGAAACCCATGTTTAGGTTATGGATAGAGCCTGAATCACTGGGTCACGTAATAGCACAGACCCCCCCCCCCACCCCCACTTCCAATCCACATCCAGAAATGCGCCTTCATTCGATGAAGCTGTTCAGACTTCACATTGTGTCTGTGGCATCAGCTAGCAGTTGCTTTAATACACACCTCCTCTTTCTGTTGTTAGACTTATTTAAGTATTTTAATTACCAAGATAATGGTGATATATTCTTGCATCAAAATAATTCAATACAGAGAAATCACAACTGCCTACTCTACATCAAGCCTAGTAAATTCTGTAACAGCCTCTGTGGTGAATAAAATTAGCCCATGACAGGTATTATCTTAAAAATAATTCTATACTTTTTTTTTTCCTATCAGGACTCCTTTATTTTACAACTGGGAGTTTGTACCTTTTGACTACATTCACCCATTTTACCCACCTTACTTTCCACCTCTGGCAAAAACCAATCTGTTCTCTGTATTTAAGCATTGGGGATTTTTTTTTTGGTTGCTGGTGGTGTTTTTTAAAGATTCTCACATATAAGTGAGATCATATGGTATTTGTCTTTCTCTGAATTATTTCACTTAGCACAATGCCCTCAAGGTCCATCCATGTTGTTACAAATGTCAGGATTTCTTTCTTTTTAGGAGTATGTAATATTTTATAGGTTATATATGATATATATAATAATATATTTAATTATAATAATTAATATAATTAATATATTTCATATTATGTTGTATATTATATTAATTATTATAATATATTAATATATATTGTATTATATATTAAATATTATAATATTTTATTACATTTATTTTATTTTTTTATTTTATTACATTTTATTTATCCACTCATCCATCAGTGGACACTGAGGTTTCCATGTCTTGGTTACTGAAATAATGCTACAATGAATGTGGGAGTACAGATATAGTTTTGGCTTAGTGTTTTCATTTCCTTTGGAGACACAGATGTGCTATAAAAACTTATTGTGGGGGCGCCTGGGTGGCTCAGTGGGTGAAAGCCTCTGCTTTCGGCTCGGGTCATGATCCCAGGGGTCCTGGGATTGAGCCCCACATTGGGCTCTCTGCTCAGCGGGGAGCCTGCTTCCTCCTCTCTCTCTGCCTGCCTCTCTGCTACTTGTGATCTCTGTCAAATAAATACATAAAGTCTAAAAAAAAAAAAAACTTATTGTGACTTCAACATACACTAATCTTTTCTTCTGTCATATCTAATCTGTCATTAGTCCAAAAGAGTGTATGTTTTTATCTCAGGCACAGAAGTTAGTACCACAAAGTTCATTTGTGTTTCTTTGTCTTACGTATCTCTGTTTAACATGTTTTATTTTTATTTTTGTTTTTGAAAAAAAATGGAATATAGTTATAACTCTTTTGATGTAATTGTCTACTCATTCTATCAGCTATATCCTTTCTAGATAAATTTTAATCACTTAATTTTTATTCCTGCTAGTGGACATATTCTCCTGCTTCTTTGCATGCTGGGCAATTTTTTTTTTTTTTTTTTTTTTTTTTTT